>NC_083097.1:75253455-75340955 GCF_949774975.1 Lagenorhynchus albirostris | reverse complement strand
AAGGTGACCATAAGTATAGCACTGTACCTAGCATAGTGCTTGGTGGATAGTAGCTGCTTATTAAATACTTGTTGTGTAAAATCAGTGTTTAAAGAATGATTGACTCAGTGAATACTTGGGATCTTTCATTATGTCCTCATGCTTGCAAGTGGACTTCGGAAACACAAGCAAAGCACTGATATATTCTTGAAAAAACAACAAAAATATTTTAGACATGCTATTTTAATTGAGGGAATAGAAGAGAAAGGTGACATATTTTAAGATAAAATGATTTATGTACCACAGTTCGTAAGCAGGTTTTAAGAGTAACTTAAAAACAATATGTTTGTATTGTATATGATTGGGTAAGAGTGATATTTTGAAAGACCATGTGTCTACCATCTATAGCTACAGTATTTACACAATTTTATAATGCTAATAAGTTAAGAGAACATTTAAGACTTTAAACCATAAAGGCATAGCTAGCATGCAGAACATACATTTCATAAGATAAATTTGTCCATTCAAGTCGGCTTGGGAACATGTAATAAAGGAGGTGTGTCCATAGGGTTCCCTGTATCCACTTAGGCATTTTGATCTGTCACTGACTGGGCAACAGTTGTAACTTGTTACTTCTTTTAGTTTAATGTATGTTTGTGTCTTTTTATGAGAATGAGAAGCAAAGAATATAAAATATTTCATAATGCTGTAGTATTAAATCATATTTCTGCCATTTATAATGAATGGTAAATGTTTTTATAATGCTATTGTACATATGGAATGCTTTGATAAATAAGATATTGTTGATTAGAAAAGAAATTTGTGATATTTAAGCAACATAACGTTCTAAAGCCTAGGAAAAGTTAGAAACAGAGCAGGTGATAATGTGAGTAAGTGCAAAGTAAATGTTTTAAAATAAATAGCACTTGGTTGACCTGATGTCAGAACCGGAGACAAGGGTGTGTGTTTGTCAATATATCCTTCATGTTTTACAGACTCCTAAGGGAACAAGGGAAGATACAATTTCACCTTTTCTGTGCCAAAACATTTTAATTATATCTTCTTCCAGCTACAGCGGTTCAGTAACCAAGGAGCTGACATTGATGCATGTGTTGATAAAGCTGCAAACATTCAAAATGAGATTAACAAAGATTTTGAGCAAAGGGTGACAGCTAATTTTGCACAGTATTCTGCATCTAATTCAGGCCAGCGTAATAATAGAATATTTTATAACTGTTTTGTTATTCAAAAGGACTTTTATGATGCATTTGTGTTTGTGGATATCTTTGTAGCATACTCAAAAATTATCCTATGGCTTAAAACTATTTGCATCTGTGTTATAATGCTGAAACAATATTAAAGGGGAAAAACCCCTCTTATAATAAGTTTTTTTGTAATTGTACTTTATCCTTTGGAACTCTTTGCATTTACCTTAATTTATCCCGGTACACTAGCTAGGGAAGGTATAGAGATGGCAAACATATATTTTCTAATATTGCTTAGTATGCACTAATACAATGACCAAGAAAAGTTATATTCGACTTATTTAATTAATGAAACTGTAGTTTCTTTATGTTCTTGAGCTTCTTTGAGCACATTTCAGTGTATTTCTTTTCTCTTCTATTCTCTACTTGAAAGCAGCAGACAGTCTTCTTTCACTTTTCTTTTTGTTTGTGAAATTTTCTTTTCTTTTTTTTTTTTTTATCCACTCTCTTCTCCATCTGCTTTCACTTTTGTTTGCTTGGGCCGTCTCTCATCCCAACTTGATAATGAGGAATGCAGTGTGACCCTGACCTCTATCAGCCCATGCATGACCTTCTGACTCTACCATATAACCTTTGACCTTCTCTTTGACAGGTTGATTAATTACCCTGTGTTATGATTTATGAGTAAGTGCTATGTAAAAATAATAGACAACAGGTGGTCCTCCGAAAACTTTTTGTGGCATGTTTTCTTTTACTGACTAACTTGATGAGCTATTTGAAGTTGGAAACTTATTGGGTAATCTATGTTGGTTCACATTATGGTATTTTTATACCGTGGAACACAACATTAGAATTTAGGGAACTACAAGTCAAAGCATGGTCATGACAGACATTTTACAAAATATTAGCAGGGTGCTGTTACCTAAATGCAGTTGGGAAGAAGCACAAAACAGAGTCAAGTGACATTTCAGGCGTTTCAGTCCCAGGTCACGTCTTGAGAAAATTGCTGAAATAATGGAGGGGGCATTTTTCAAGCAGAGCTGCAGCTCCAACAGCTATGTTTACTTTAACGCTTCACTAGTGACTTCTGATTGGTTGTCATGACCTCATCTCACTGTTGCACCTAGGATGTTGCAACAGTGACATATACATACCCTTCTTGAGAAAAAGATGAGAAGAAACACAACATACATCTTTCAGAAAAGATGAATGGACAGTAGTAGATATAGTTTATAGATAAGACACTTTGGGTTTCATTTCCCTTGAGGATGGGCACCTATCTTCTTTCAAACCCAGCAGATAGAATGCTGAACGTGAAAAATGTGATTGATAAATCTGTGTAAAATGATCTCTTACGGAGCCTTGCCTGAAGACCAAAACAGATAGTTCCGTAGGTCAAAGGATTATACTCTGGCCCCTGACCTCTTTGGTCACATGTGGCTTGGCAGTATTGGCAGGTTAATATGTAGAGCTGAGTACTTTCAGCTGATTTTTTATGTAGCCAACCACAAGAGATTTGAAAAGATGTAGAATTTGCTCCTATTTTCCGATTTCCTTATAATTGGTAATTAATAGGCAAATTAACTTAGATAAATATCTTCAGTTTTGGCAAGGTTTCATTGGGGTCAAAAGTACATTCTGTTTCTGGCCAGGCATTTTAAAATTTTATCTATTTGTAGAATCTTCTCCATAAGTACATTTCTGTACTGATTTAATTTCTTAAGCAAGATTTCCTCTTTGGTTCTTTGTGTTTCGCATCACCTGTCTGTTCTAGACCCCTGACCTAAGCCATCATTTGTTGATTGAATGATAAATGAACTATTATTTATTAGTAAGTGCATCTATAGACTTCAAAGTAAAGGAGGCCCAGAGGCCTGTGTATTCTGTTTAAATCACAGCAAGCACTGTGATGAATAAAATGCTACGTCAAGCAGTAAAATTTTGGGAGTTTCTGATTAAGATCCCATGGTTTATACCTTATAAACACAGGTTTAATAATGAAACTATAGTTACAGCTACAAAAGGGTAGAAAATAGGATGAGGTAAATTAAAGAGCTAAAGCTTACTTTTACCAATATCTGTCCTCTTGATCACCTTGATCTTCTATTAGACTGTGCGATCAAACATAAGAGTTAATTAACAACTTTATGTATGCTTTGTCCCTTGAAATGTTGGATATTGGAATTGATTTGGGTGAATCATTACAAAAGATGCCAGAAGTTTTATTTATTTAGTTGTAGAATGTTAGATAATCAGTTTGATCACTTTATCTTGGTAAAGATAACAGAACTTTCCATGTACATTTGAAATGACCAAAATTTTCATCGTAGGAGAAATTTAGCATGCTTAAGGAATAATTAAATTAAAAATACTTCAATATAAAATGTTTAATGTTCTAAGCATTAATTATGGAGATCTCCTTTGGAGTGGCAGTGCACAGTTCTTTTATGATATTATATTTGACGCCTGGTTATATAGAGTAGTTTTATAAAACTTTATGGGTACATTTGTTAAAGGTTAAACTAGGATCTCCTCTTACTTATTTCTGTGTGTACTGATTGAGTTACTTGGGATAGAAAGAATTGATTTTTAAAATGGTGTTTATTCTCTTTGTTTAAGATATAAATTGATATCATTCTATTTAAAACAGTTAAGTTTAACTTCTGGTTTGTGGTCTGCTTTGTTTACTCTGACTATTTACTTTGACTCCTTAGTTTACATATATTAATGTTAACATGGAAAAGCTCTTTGTAGCTTTATTATGTAAAAGGATTTTTTGGACAATGTTTACATGTGGCAGAGAAAAAGAGGAACAGATGAAGTTTTACTACATATCTTTAGGTGGGATAGTTAACTTTATTTTGTTGCTCCAGCTTTCTCCTACTCATAAAATGGTTATGAATGGTCTCTGTGAATATTGCATTAATTATCAGGAAAATTTTATTTGAAAAATGTAAGTTTTTTACAAAATGGTAATTGAATTTGCAACAGAGACATTTATTAAAATTAGCTCTCATTTCCACAGAAAATGTTCCTGAATATTTTTTGATTGTTATTCCATTAATTAAATTTGCAGATGAAATATCTAAATGATAAAATATTTTCTGAATAAATCAAACGTTTAAAGAAAAGCATTCATTGTTGAAATTTATATGATAAAAATTATTTAATTGATTTATATAGTCATGATTTGAAAATAGAATCATTTTTCATCTGTTGATGCCTTGGTGAAAAATTGACATCATGTCTTTATAAAATTGGAGAAATGAGTCATGTAATTTTCAGTTACATAATCGATAACTTAGACAAATACTACTACTTTGATGATTTATGTGTTTCTGGTTTTTATACTTATTTAGATGGGACATATCAAATTTCATAGTTCATTTAAAATCAAGTAGGCACAATAATTTCTCAATCTGTGATTTGCAAAAATTAAAGTAAAAACTTCTGCTCAAATAAATCTGGCATTATGCAAATATTATTTCTAGTGATTAAATTATAAACTAGGGTGATAGCTTTCTCATTTTTGGTGACTATAAATTTTGTCTAAAGAATTTACCTTTATTTGGAGTTTATTCATTGTGCAAAGATGATGTTCATGTTTTATCAATTTATTAAAGTCCCACTTTGTTACCTTGAGTTTGAAATTTTTCATATTATAATTAAAATGTAATATATCACTATTTTCATCTCTAAGAACTCTAAGATTCTGTTTTGGTCTTGCTAACCCTAACTCTTGTAAGTATGAAAGGCTGTGTGTGTGTGTGTGTGTGTGTGTGTGTGTGTGTGTAAAGTTCAGTTCACTCAGAGAAGGCAGGGAAGAAACATGACAGGAGACCACTTACTCACGGTACAGAATCTAGTAAGGAGGCAATTTTCTTTTTGGCCTATGGTGACCTTTTTTGACTATGTTCCTTACACCAGAGGCAGTGTACTGAATGCCTCTATTTCAGCCTGTTTAGCAGAGTGCAACAGTGTTCTTTAACTTACTTTTGGTGGGAGGAGAAGTTATAGCTGAAATTTGAGAAGGGCGTGAAAAGTTGTAAGAGGCACAAGGAAGAGGGGTAGGAACTTCCTTCAAATGTGATTTTAATAACTAGTCAAGTGTGTCCAACTGTAGAAAATCACCGAGTGACAATATGTCTACCTGACAGTGATCACAATGAATTACAAGACTTTTGAATAGCTATACAGATTAGAATAAAGCAGAACCAAATAAAATATCTTTTGTTGGTAAAACTTCGACTTACCAGCTAAGAAACTTAAAAAAACGATCTTGTCTTGTGTTTTGTTAATGAACATTTAAATTAAAAATTTTGTAAAGTGTTTTATAAGCCTTTCATGAACAAGGTATGAAAGGTTTTATTTAAACACATATTGAGGAATATGTGGTATTTTGTTTATCAGTTTGGTATATATTATTATGTGGTTTTCATATGTGTAAGACAACTATATCTTAATTAACAGCCCTATCACTAAAATCAAAACTTCACTGATCTTGAAAATCTCCAAACCATATCATGGTTTTAGACAATAATATCAACTGATTAGGGGGGAAACTGAAACAATCCCAACGAAGTTTGTATGTAGTTTGTGAAATCAACTATTAGAAAAGCCAACAATGTGTAGCAATGTAGCATATTTAAAAATAAGGACAATTGAGTCTATGCTTAATATTGGCTTGTATTACTGCTCTCAGGTTTTTTTTTTTAATTATCATATGTTTGGTTTGGCAAAAAAACAATTAAATTTAAACTTGATGTAGAAGGTTCTACAGTTACAGTTTTGGGAAAAGTATGTACTTTTTTTTTTTTTTTTTTTTTTTAGTAAGGATGAGAATTTTTTAAGCTTTATTTTTAAGAGCTCTTATTTTTTAAACATAATATAACACATGTTTTAAGTATGACCTTACAAGATTTTACCAGACAAAATGGGGCACCCACAGTACAGAATTGAATAGAAAAGACAAGATATAAATAGCTGCAAAGATTTGTGTGGCTTGTCAGTGGTAATTGTTTATCCTTCTCTATTTTCTCATGGTTAGATTATTCCATCAGTTACAATATAGTGCCAAAAGTTTCTTTAATTATAACTATAGAAAGGTTTGCCTTGGTAGAATTAAGTCAGACAGGAAAACATGTTTTTAAAACTTTAAAAAAAGTATAATAGCTCAATAAGCTGTATTTTAAATTCTGGAACTTGTTTCCTGGTACTAGTTCTTAATAAAGAGAAATTTTTATGGTAGTTGAAAAATAAAAGAAATTTCAGGATTAAAAACTTGGTTCCATACATTACAGTAAGACATTATTTTGTTTTGTGATTTGTGTGCCTTCCTGAAAGAAGAGAGGTGAAAAGAATCCAATATGCATAGGTAGACATTCTGTGTTCCTGATAATAAAGACTTGTAAATCTGTAGGCTGTTTACTCCTCTTTAATTGCTTATTCTTTTTTTAAGTTCAAACAAATAAAAAATACTCATTAAAGTGCAATTGTAAAGGAACAGAAATCCAGCAAAATGTGGTTGGAATTGTAAACTTCAATTTCAAAGAGGTTATTTTCTCAAAATATGTATTATAAATATTAATGTGGTTTGAAAGTGTACTTGCTATTTGATAATTTATTTGAATCATTTTGGGGGTTCTTGGAGATCTAGTACTTTTTTAATTTAAGCTTTATTATTTTAATGTGTTACAATTATGTCTTTTTGATCTTATAGACAGTCTATGCTTATTTCTACACACAATGCATAATTTTAAATCACTTTCTGTTGGAGAAATTAAAACTATAATCTGTTATATAGGAATATTTTAGTGAATATGTAACTATATTAAATCGCTGAGATTTTAAGAACGTTTTTATGAATTGTAATGATTTCTAATATTAAATTATGCTGCCTTTTTTGCTTTCAAAACAGGAAGGATATGGAGTAATAGTACTGAATCCCAATGAAAACTATATCGAAGTAGAAAAGCCGAAGATACATGTACAGTCATCTTCTGATAGTTCAGATGAACCAGCAGAAAAACGGGAAAGAAAAGATAAAGTCTCTAAAGAAACAAAGAAGCGACGTGATTTCTACGAGAAGTATCGTAACCCCCAAAGGGAAAAAGAAATGATGCAGTTGTATATCAGAGTAAGTAATAAGCAAGATCATTACTTTCCTTCATTATTTCCTTTTCCTTTTTTTTTAAACCACAACAGCAACTAACATTTATTGAAAATCTTCCATATGTTCAGACCTGTTCTAAGCAATTTTACATTCCTTTTCTTTATTTATAGTTTATTTTCTTAAATTATTTTGTTTATTTTTTTAAGTGTTAATTTTTAAAGATTTATTTCCCAAGGGTGTTATTTGAAATGTTTCTGTTTTTTATTCAAAGTTACAAAACACATTCTTATTTCAGTGTGATATTTTATTTAAGTCTCAAAATCAATTAATAATGCACTGTACAAACATCAGTCTTCGTCTTGGGTGGTTATAGTTTTAATGCATTGTTTTCCTATGAGCAACCATCCATCCACAGTTTCTCAGCCTAACTTCTGAAGGCTGATGGAGGGAGGAAGAGTAATTAATATCTTAATAAATATTTAAGCTAGAATAGTTTAGGAATAGTGTAATGAGGGAACTCTGTCCTTTGCTCTTTTCTTATCCAGTGAACCTTTGCACTTTGTAATGCTAGCAGCATGGGATCGTTATAGCAGTGCTGCCCAAGGAATTCTAATTCTATAGGGGGCACAAACAATTTTATTTGCCCTTTGACACATTCTGCTTGATATACCACTGTGCATTATATATATATGACAGATTCATGCAATTTTCAAAGCCCTTATTATGGGTGCTAGAAATATAATTTAATAGTACAGTATGTCCAAAATGCTATTGGGTAAGTAAAATAGTAAATTGATATGTTCTTCAAAAGTGAGCAATTCAGAACATTTAAATATAGACAATTTAACATTTTATAAATTATACTGTGAGATAGTAATAAAGTTTCAGATTATTCAACTTGAGCTATTTTTACATTTACTTTAAAATTCATTAATAAAATATTTCATACCACCTTTGAGGCAAAATATGTAGCTTTATAAGTTATTTTCTTTATTTTACTTCTAGTTCATGGCATAATCGCTATACTTTTGGGAATTGTACTCCAAACATTCAACACATTTGATTATAGGTCAGTCTGTTGAGTAAGTTAGGACAGTTAAGCAGCATATAAATTCTCAGGACCCCCCCACAATATATCCAGATCAAGACTACCTAAAGCGTGTCATACAATGAATCAAGCAAAAGTTAGGCAGATTACAATATTTAAATGTCTGAAAAGCATCTCACTATTTAATATATTGTTTGAGAAATAAAAACAATGATTAGATTTGGAATTCATAAGTAGCTTGTTCATGTAGTTATATTACTGCCTTTCTTTGCCATGACTGCATCAGGGTCCTGATGTCACCTTCTTCTCTATTGGTTGTCCTGAGCTTCCTAATTAATATGATCCAGTCTGTCAACCACCATCTTAAGATAGAATTTAAAAAAAAATTCCCCCTTATATCTGGATTCCAAAAATGAATTGTGTAAGTTTTTGAAATATACAAATCACTCGCAATATTCAGTTTTCTATGTAAAATGCAAACAAAAAGTGATTTTGCGTATTAAGTTTTTTACTTCTTAAACAGTTTCTTTTATTTGCCTATGATATGTACAGATTAATCATCTATTTCTGACATCTGTCTTTTAAATTTTATTTCTTTTCTATTTTCTCTTTATCATGTCACTATTGCTTTAATTTTTCTCTTTTGTTCTCTTGTATGTGTGCATTTTCTTTATTCTTTTTTCACGTCTGTTTTGTTTATTTCTGCATCTATTTTTTTATTGTACCAAGGGAAAAAAATATTTTTATGTCGCTTCATTAAGATCTACCTTTCCCTTTGTCTTTTTTTCTTTGTTTTATCTCTTCTACACTCCTGCTATTTTTACTTCTTATCATGTCTTTTTGCCTCTTTCTTTCTTGTCCCATTTCACTCGTCTAGGTTTTCATTGAAAGCACTAAGAGACAAAAATAGACTCATGTAGATAACACAGCTTTATACCTGATAGTCTTAGTTATGAATGTTATTTTTCTTAATAAACACCCTTTCTCTTAAAATGTTCCAGAATTGTGCAAAATAGCAGAGCTAAGCTGACACTCTTCAAACATACTTCTAGATAGTAAGGCATGATCCTGTAGTGGGAAAGAGAATAATGGTTCATCTTGTGTCAGGTGCCTTAATCCTTAGGTAATTTTGATCCACGCAAGAAGTGACTTCTAGTACTCTCCTTTCCTCTACATATTTCCAAATATGTATTTGTAATTTTCAGACACAGAGCATGTATGTGATGAGGATGAATTAAGTTTTATTTATATACTTCTTAACCATTTAAATTTTGAAATCAATCATCTATTCTTTGGAACAACCCCATGAGCTAGGTAAATCAAATAATTTCACCCTTATTTTATAGTTAAAGAAACTGATGCATAGATGGTACATTTTTGTCTAGGATCACAGAACTACTAAATGATGGAACTAAGTGTTAAAACTAGTGCTTCTGATTACTGTAGATTCTTGCTCTCTTTCCTCTTTACCACATTGTTCTAACTGGTTGAAAATAAAATATGTATCTGAAATGTGAAAATTAAACCAATTATAATAAAAGCATGATATGATACAGTAAACTACGTTTGATGATTATATAGATTTTTGACCAGTTATCATTTAATGGACACTAGTAACTGTCAGTAAACAATTTATTTAGTATGTTTATAATATATAAATAATAATGTTAACACATTGACCAGGCGATTTTTGCAGAAACTAGTGCCTGTGGCCGCAATACATCTCCAGTCAAAAATGTGTTAAAAAATTTAATATGATCAATAATACTGATCCCATTTTACAGATGAGGAGACTAAGAGTCAATATTTAGTAAATTTCCTGAGGTCACATAGCTCTTAACGTAAGGTCCATGGGGCAGGGACTTAGTCTGTTTTTTTTCATTGCTGTAACCCAGAGCCTAGAACAGAAACATAATAATAAATATTTGTAGAACGGAGCCTTCATAATAATTTTTTATTTGATAAATAGGATGGTAGAGCCAGGATTAAAATCCCAAACTACTACTGCTTTCTCTAATATGTCTTGCGTTATTAAAGTATACTACTTGATCTTCTGTGAGGAAACATTCAAAGAAACCAAAACGAAGAAAAATTACATTGTTGATCCCCTACCTAATCCAGTAACTGAGAAGACATTCTGAAAATTAATGATAAAAAATCGGTTTGTGGCTTCCCTGTTGGCGCAGTGGTTGAGAGTCCGCCTGCCGATGCAGGGGACACGGGTTCGTGCCCCAGTCCAGGAAGATCCCACATGCCGCGGAGCGGCTGGGCCCGTGAGCCATGGCCGCTGAGCCTGCGCGTCCGGAGCCTGTGTTCTGCAACGGGAGAGGCCACAACAGTGAGCGGCCCGCGTACCGCAAAAAAAAAAAAAAAAAAAAAAAAAAAATCGGTTTGTCATGATTTATTTGATACCTTGATTGACCTATACATTTTCATCTGAATATATAAAAGTGAGATACCCTATTTTCTTTTTTAGCTATATCATCATGATGCTAAAATTATGGATGAAAATGGAAATATTTATGCCAACCTATTGCTATTTCTGTTTTACACACTTGCTCATAAGAGTACAGCCAGGCTATTGTACTTGCTCTACCCTGTATACACTTTGTGCTTTATGGAATCTGTAACTTTGCTTTTCTATTCTTTCCCTTAATTCAGATTCTGTCCATGTTGTAGTGCCCAGCTGAAATCCCACTCATCCACACCCATCATATTCAGTGACCTCTCCTTACTAACACTGTTGGGAGTTGTCATGATTAGTTAACTTGAATGGAATTTATCATGTTCTATCTTGAGCTATCTCTTCTGTCTCATAATATTATTATCAATTTATCTTTCATGCCTTTCCATTATAGCCCTACAATCCTTTGAGCATGCTTTATAGATTTTGGAATTGCATATCAATCCTTATGAATAAGCAGATAGGAGCCAGTTTTTACAGTAGTACAGTGCATACTGCAAGAAAGTCAGGAACTGATGCTAAATCTACTAACTAGGATCCAATCCCCTGAAAGGAGACTAAAGCAAAAAGACTAGGCCTTAGTCTAGGGATACCTAGATAATGTGACTTGCAGCATAGGAATGAGGGTTATTCTGGTATCAAACTGTAGCATAAGAGGACAAATATTCAGACTAAGGAAGAAGATCAGTAAAAGCACTTTATAGTATGTAGGTGGAATATGGGCAAAAGTGATTTGATGCTGATCTATGTAATATTGTGTTAGAATTGCTTGAATATATCTTCCCTAAGAAACTTAGTTGTGGGCTGTAGTGATAGGAAGTAAAGTAGAGGGATTAGACTTAGAACATTAAAAAAAATAAAACTACTAGAAGTGGAGGGGGAAGGGAGATCATATGGCCACAGAAGGAAAAATCCAAATGTGGAGGAGACATTTAGAGAATAGGAATCTTGGCAGAGCCTGGCATTACACATTGAAGATACTCAAATATTTATGGATTGATTGCTTGTTGACATCCATCAAAAAACTTATTCCTTAACACGCAAGATACTTGGTGTCTAGTTTTCTGACTGATTTTTTTCAGCATTCATGTGAATTTTTGCAATTGTTCAGAAACAGCCAGCTCTGATAAACTGAAGCTTTCTTTTAAAAAAAATCTGTTTTTGATGCTCTGACTTGGACTATGTCCAAAATATTGCTGAAGGCTAATAAATATGCTTTCTTCTCCTCTGTACCTCTTCTTTTCCGTGCAGATGCCACTGGAAGTCATTTCTATCTAGTGATTTAGCAACCAAATTCAACTCACTTATATTTCACTCAATGATTGTTTAATCTCTGAAACCATTTTATTTTCCTAGAATATTCAAGTATTTGACTTTTCTTTCTCTGGCATCCAGTAAATAGCCAAAATCTCCTGTGAAATTTTTGCAAATATCTAGTATACACCAGCAGAAATAAAGTAGAATCGAGGCCTAAAACTTTAAGATTAGCAAAGTATAGTTTTATTTTACCTACTAAATGAGTCTAAATAGATGTGACTAACTATTGGATTATGTAGCACATTTCTGATGCATTAGGAGCAGAGCTTGAGAGATCAAAATACTTCGTCTTTCATGTGGCAACTTTCCTTAACTATGAAATAATGTACTTTCTGGCATATATTATGGCTTATTAAGGGGATTGATTTGGTCTAGGCAATAAACATCATGTCAGACATGCCTGGCAGGAAAACCTGCTTAATATGTTTTGTAATAAGATGGAACTTTTTGTTCTCGGAAACATCTGCCAACTGAATTCAAAAGTGAAGACAGAAAATGTCATCAATTTAGTGGTAATCCTATAAATTTAGTTTCTTTTTGAGCAACACACATCAAGACACACAAAATTCCCAGTGTTAATCACCACTGGTATAGTACTTTGTAAAACGATGAAACAAAAACATTTTATTTTTATATAATGTGTTAATTAATTCATAATGAATTTTAATATTTCAACTGATAAAATTTTAACAAGCATCTTGCCAACAGATCATTTTTTAAAGCATCTGTTTTTTAATGTGTTGGGTTGAGAACTGAGTCAAATGGCTAAATATGTACATATATTCTTTTTAAAAACATATTTCAACCCCCATAATAATAGATACACTATGTTTTTCCCCTTAGACCACCAGGGGCTGCTGCTGTTCATACTGAATTTTGTTTTTCCTCAGAAACTGAAGACACCAATCACACTATATTTTTTCTTTCTTCCTTTTTTTTCCTTAGCCCAAAATCTTTTAAAATATAACTAGAAAGAAAAAATGAATAGACTTAGCTAGTAACTGAATAATCAATATAAGAATGTATTATTTTAAACATTTTCTATATTCTAAGACATCTGCATTTTTCCAAATAAACTTAAAACCTGTAGTCATTGAAGGCAGATTGTGATAATAACTCTTTTTATTTCCTATTTTTAGTGCCTGTATAACATTTAGAATCATATCCTTTGCAGAGAGATAGTGTGGAGATGAGGTTAGAAGTACAAAGTCAGATAGACCTGAGCTTGAATCTCAGCTCTTCCAATTAATATAGCATCACCTCAAACAAGTTAACTTCCTTATGCCTCAGTTTTTTTGTCTGAAAAATGGAATGATAATAATATATATAAAGTGAACATAGTATCCGACACATAGAAGTCTTGGGAATTCTGGGCCAATAAATACCATCCTGTCTTCTCTCAAGTTCAGAATCAATTGAGAAAGAATCCGATTTCAAAATCCCCTTGCAACTTTTGGTACCTTGTACCAAAATAATACCCCTGTCTTACCCTCCTGGGTTTGAAACCCAGTGAACACTATAGCATAGGAATCAGACAGAAGGAGATCAAAACATCAGCTTTGCTAATTGATGTAGTTCAACTGGAAAATGTGGCTTAGATCTGTGGCTAAGTTCAGACTTCCTAGTGTATTTCCCCCTGAAATGAATTTTCACCTTTCCTCCAAACATCCAGTGTGCCTTTAACATGGTAGAAAGCAAGCTGGAATGCATCCTTCCTGCAGCAGATCATTGTTATTACTACTTGCATTTTCTAAGAACTCAATACAGTAATATTAAAATATAATCGTTAAGTGTTCACTAAAGCATACGTTAGTTTCTTCATTTTAAGGTTTTCATTTAAAAGAGAAGCTCTGATCAAACCTAATTACAGAGAAGGTTTCCATAAAATTGTAAAGCTTTTTGAAAGGGCCATAATTCTATTTCAAATCATCAGAAATTAATCTTTGTATTTTCATGTTTCATGTTACCAAAGCCTGGTAAACACAGTAGACTTTTTAATAAATATTTGATGAATGCATATTTGAATAAATGCTTGCTAACATGAACCTACAAAGCAAAAGAGACAGACCCTTCACTATATAAATCTACCCTTTTATATTGACTAGCGTGAGGTTGAAAGAACTGTGAGACTATGTATATTATGTCTAAACAACTCTAACACTCAGAAAATTAGTGTATTGTTCTCTAAATTCAACTAACAGCCATTTTTAAGTCTACCAAGCATTCTTTGGATGTGGTTAAAAACAAGTCAAAATGAAGAATTAGAAATAAGTAAAATAATTAGATATTTAGATTTATAACAGAAATTACAGAAAAGACCAAAGCTCTGCATTTAGGGGTTTAGATTGGCCACTGACGAATTTTAGTGGGGGGATTCTGCCATAAATATAAGGTAGTGGAAAGAATAAGAACTTTAGGATCAAAAAGGTGCATGCTGTGTAACCTTAATTCTCTCGCTTACAAGCTGTGACTTTAGGCAAGTCACCTCTCCTCTCTGAGTTTCAGTTTCTTCATCTGTAAAATAGGGATATTCATAGCTATTAGGCTGTTGTATGGAATGAATGAGGTAAATTAATGTGTATGAAAACAGCCAGTGGGATACCTACTATTCAGTATATCCCCTTTCCTTTCTTTTCCCTCCTTATTCCCTTTCCCTTAGGAAATATGGAGAGAATTACGGCCAGATGACATCTGTCCCAATTAGTTTACATTCAGTGCTTCTCAAACCTTTTGGTCTCAGGACCCTTTTTCAAATGCTTAAACATTATTAAGGTCACTAAAGGGTTTTTGTTATATGGGTTACATCTACTGATATTTTCCATAAAAAGAATTAAACCTGAGAAATTTTTAAATATTTATTTTAAAATAACTAATAAACCTATTATATGATGACATAAATAACATATTTTTATGAGAAATAAGTATATTTTCCAAAGCAAAAAACACATAGTGAGATGTGTGACATTTTTTAAGTCTCTTTAATGTTTGGCTTAATAAAAGACAGCTGAATTCCTACATTCGTCTTGTGATATATTGTCTTTATTGACATTTATGAAGAAAATTTGGCTTCACACAGATATGCATTTGTATAAAGAAGGAGTGTTTTGGGCTTCCCTGGTGGCGCAGTGGTTGAGAGTCCGCCTGCCGATGCAGGGGACACGGGTTCGTGCCCCGGTCCGGGAAGATCCCACATGCCGCGGAGCGGCTTGGGCCCGTGAGCCATGGCCGCTGAGCCTGCGCGTCCGGAGCCTGTGCTCCGCAACGGGAGAGGCCACAACAGTGAGAGGCCCGCGTACCGCAAAAAAAAAAAAAAAACAAAAAAACCTTTGAAACACTCCTTTTCGCGGACCGGGGCACGAACCCGTGTTCCCTGCATCGGCAGGCGGACTCTCAACCACTGTGCCACCAAGGGAAGCCCCTAAAAGGTTTTTCAGATAATTATATATATTCTTCTTTGATGCTATACCAACATTCAACAAAAGGTAATAGTTTCTTAAAGATTAGTTGCTGTGTGAATCTAAAACACATCAGTGAGCATTGCATACTCTGTTTTATGGAAATCCATTGGTCTTTGTTGTACTTTGAATGGATCTTTTACCCATGAATGACTTTATAACATCTTGTATTGGTCATTTGGAAAATATTGTTTCACTGAGCTATACAGATCTTCCAAATGTTGACATATTTTATTATGTAGTATCAAAAATTCCTATTACTGTTCCTACCAATCTCATCCACAAAGCTTTTAAGAATTGAAAAACTATCAAGCTTATCAAGGAGTGTACAAGTTGCCCAAAATTTTAATTTTATCAAGAAAGCTCAATTTTTATCATTAGCGACAAATATTGTCAGTTGTTTTCCTTAAACTGTCAGGCTTTGTTCATTTTCAAGAAAATGGCTTCCAAATGCCCAAATCTGAATCATAGTTTGTTTCTCAGTCTTACAAGTAAAGATGGTGTTTCATTAAAAAAGTGGCTGCTTTAGCTCACAACTCAATTAATTGCACAACTAGTTTTTCTCCAGACAACCATCATAACATAATTTGGTTTGCAGGTGCTTTATGCGTTCCTTCTATTCATCACTCAGAATATTAAACAGACATATGCTCAGGGGTTGAGATTTAATAAAAGTAGTTTTTCTGCTTCATCAACATCTTGAAGCAAACTTTCTTTCTTTTCCCGAGTATATGGTAGTGAATAATACAATGACTACTAGAGTTTAGAACCGCTACAGTGATCTGTGCTAATTCACAACAGTTTTATTCTCCATTGTTTTCAACTGTTAATGCAAATGCCAACACAGTGAAAAAGACAAATAATGTCTTATTATTATTATGCAGACCCCCTAAAAGGGTCTCTGGAAACCCCAGATGTTTGCTGACCACATTTCTAGAACCATTGGTCTACATCTCTTTTCTGGAGTAAGCGTAGAATCAACAAAAGCAAGCAGGTTAGATTAGGATAAGAACCATTTCTTTTTCAGTTCTTGTTTTAGTCAGTATAAAACTAGAACAATATGAGCAGCTATGTAACCTGAAATAGAGAAACTAGAACAGAGTAGGACTGGTTTATTAAGGCATTTGGTGCTATCCAGTTTGAAATTTTCTCATCTGGACTCAGTGAGCATTATGTCCAGACTGCTTCACCTGTTCTCTGCCCCGTGTCATCCCCCTTCATTGAAGCTAACATGTCAAGTCCACAGTGACCAGGTCAGTGGAATTTGAGGATTTAGAATTTGTTTTCTACTGCTCTTCCCCAAAAATAAAAGACCCTGGAGAATCACATGCCCATTTTGGGTTTTAGCAACTATAGCTTTCATTTCCTTCTTTTCCCTAAAATGAGTGGCCTCTTGCTTCCCAGGAAAGCTCAAATATTTATCCCTGCTATCCAGCTGGGGTCTATTTTATTACCATATTCTACTTGTTCTTTACCGGTGCTATCTCTCTGTTACTGGTGCTGTCTTCCTGTTTTATGTTTTCTTTACTTTGGATTAGAATGATTCTAGAGTAGTTAAGAACTGGGTTTCTGGTGTTTGGCAATGTGTGTACTGGATTTTGCAAATAGTATTCACTCAGTAAATATTAGTTAGAGTTATTGTATGTAATATCGCTGATTGACAGTCCACTTGCACCTGTCATTGACTCTCTTTCCATTTGTGAAGCCATGCTGCTCTTAGCTCTTCAAATTGGGTTCCTCTTATTTCTTGTCTAAGAAAACATTTGACAGTAACTGTCTAAAATACAGTTGGATTCACCATGCTTCTATTTGGCTTTGATCATGAATCACTTTGGTCATGTTCACAACTTCCACCCCCTTCTTGGGAAAAGGGGGCAATTTAAGACCCTCTGACCTCAACTCCTTCCCCCCTTGTGCATCCATTTGTATAGTTAGAAGTAGTTGTCATCATTTGTTTGTTCGTGTAATCCTCATAATTGTCTTATGTATTACCCTGACTTTACAGATCCTTAAATGAGACTCAGAAATGTAAATAGACTTACTCATAGTTACATATCTAATAAGAGTAACTAAACCAAGGTTTGAGCCCAAGTCTGTCTGACTGCAAAGCCTCTGTTTTTCCCACTATACTACATTGCCAATAATGAACATTTCCTACAACTGATTCTCTAAGATTTCTCTGTGTGTATGTGAAATATATATACATGAGTGAAAGGATAAATGGATCTTTCTTGGATTGCAGGCAATTGCTGTAATCAGAATAGTATTTCCCACATGCAAAAGTTTATTCAAAGACCGTACTTAGAGGATTACAATGGTTAGATATATTGGGTATAGAATTTGCGACCCACATACTCTCCTTGAGGGTAAGACACCCTTACACATTTCTTTTTAACATCTTTATTGGACTATAATTGCTTCACAGTGTTGTGTTAGTTTCTGCTGTATAACAAAGTGAATCATCTATATGCATATGTATATCCCCATATCCGCTCCCTCTTGCATCTTCCTCCCACCTTCCTTATCCCACCCATCTAGGTGGTCGAAAAGCACTGAGCTGATCTCCCTGTGCTATGCAGCTGCTTCCCACTAGCTATCTATTTTACATTTGGTAGTGTATACAAGTCCATACCACTCTCTCACTTCGTCCCAGCTTACCCCCTTCCCCGGCCCCGTGTCCTCAAGTCCATTCTCTACATCTGTGTCCTTATTCCTGTCCTGCCCCTAGGTTCATGAGAACCTTTTTTTTTTCAGATTCCATATATGTGTGTTAGCATATGGTATTTGTTTTTCTCTTTCTGACTTCACTCTGTATGACAGACTCTAGGTCCATCCACCTCACTACAAATAACTCAATTTCGTTTCTTTTTATGGCTGAGTAATATTCCATTGTATATATGTGCCACATCTTCTTTATCCATTCATCTGTCAATAGACACTTAGGTTGCTTCCATGTCCTGGCTATTGTAAATAATGCTGCAGTGAACACTGTGGTACATGGCTCTTTTTGCATTATAGTTTTCTCAGGGTATATGCCCAGTAGTGGGATTGCTGGGTCATATGGTAATTCTATTTTTAGTTTTTTAAGGAACCTCCATACTGTTCTCCATAGTGGCTGTACCAATTCACATTCCCACCAGCAGTGCAAGAGTGTTCCCTTTTCTCCACACCCTCTCCAGCATTTATTGTTTCTAGATTTTTTGATGATGGCCATTCTGACCAGAGTGAGGTGATACCTCATTGTAGTTTTGATTTGCATTTCTCTAATGATTAGTGATATTGAGCATCTTTTCATGTGTTTGTTGGCAATCTGTATATCTTCTTTGGAGAAATGTCTATTTAGGTCTTCTGCCCATTTTAGATTAGGTTGTTTATTTTTTTGATATTGAGCTGCATGAGCTGCTTGTATATTTTGGAGATTAATCCTTTGTCTGTTGCTTCATTTGCAAATATTTCCTCTTATTCTGAGGGTTTTCTTTTCATTTTAATGTTTCCTTTGCTCTGCAAAAGCTTTTAAATTTCATTAGGTGCTATTTGTTTATTTTTGGTTTTATTTTCATTTCTCCGTGAGGTGGGTCAAAAAGAATCTTCCTGTGATTTATGTCATAGAGTGTTCTTCCTATGTTTTCCTCTAAGAGTTTTATAGTGTCTGGCTTTACATTTAGGTCTTGAATCCATTTTGAGTTTATTTTTGTGTATGGTGTTAGGGAGTGTTCTAATTTCATTCTTTTACATGTAGCTGTCCAGTTTTCCCAGCACCACTTATTGAAGAGACTGTCTTTTCTCCATTGTATTTTCTTGCCTCCTTTATCAAAGATGAGGTGACTGTATGTTTAGGGTTTTTCTCTGGGCTTTCTATCCAGTTCCATTGATCTATATTTCTGTTTTTGTGACAGTACCATACTACCTTGATTACTGTATCTTTGTACTATAGTCTGAAGTCTGGGAACCTGATTCCTCCAGCTCTGTTTTTCTTTCTCAAGATTGCTTTGGCTATTCAGTGTCTTTTGTGTTTCCAAACCAGTTGTGAAATTTTTTGTTCTAGCTCTGTGAAAAATGCCTTTGGTAGTTTGATAGGGATTGCATTGAATCTGTAGATTGCTTTGGGTAGTATAGTCATTTTCACAATGTTGATTCTTCCAATCCAAGAACATGGTTTATCTCTCCATCTGTTTGTATCATCTTTAATTTCTTTCATCAGTGTCTCATAGTTTTCTGCATACAGGTCTTTTGTCTCCTTAGGTAGGTTTATTCCTAGGTATTTTATTCTTTTTGTTGAATTGGTAAATGAGAGTGTTTCCTTAATTTCTCTTTCAGATTTTTCATCATTAGTGTATAGGAATGCAGGAGATTTCTGTGCATTAACTTGTATCCTGCTACTTTACCAAATTCATTGATGAGCTCTAATAGTTTTCTGGTAGCATCTTTAGGAATCTCTATGTATAGTGTCATGTCATCTGTAAACAGTGACAGTTTTACTTCTTTTCTAATTTGGATTCCTTTTATTTCTTTTTGTTCTCTGATTGCTGTGGCTAAAACTTCCAAACTATGTTGAATAATGGCGGTGAGAGTGGGCAACCTTGTCTTGTTCCTGACCGTAGTGGAAATGGTTTCAGTTTTTGACCATTGAGAACAATGTGGCTGTGGGTTTGTCATATATGGCCTTTATTATGTTGAGGTAGGTTCCCTCTATGCCTACTTTCTCAGAGTTTTTATCATAGATGGGTATTGAATTTTGTCAGAAGCTTTTTCTGCATCTATTGAGATTATCGTATTGTTTTTAATCCTTCAGTTTGTTAATATGGTGTATCACATTGATTTGCGTATATTGAAGAATCCTTGCACCTCTGGGATAAACCCCACTTGATCATGGTATGATCCTTTTAATATGCTGTTGGATTCTGTTTGCTAGTATTTTGATGAGGATTTTTGCATCCGTATTCATAAGAGATACTGGCCTGTAGTTTTCTTTTTTTGGTGACATCTTTGTCTGGTTTTGGTATCAGAGTGATGGGTGCCTCGTAGAATGAGTTTGGGAGTATTCCTCCCTCTGCTATATTTTCGAAGAGTTTGAGAAGGATGGGTGTTAGCTTTTCTCTAAATGTTTAATAGAATTTGCCTGTGAAGCCATCTGGCCCTGGGCTTTTGTTGGTTGGAAGATTTTTAATCACAGTTTCAGTTTCAGTGCTTGTGATTGGTCTGTTTATATTTTCTATTTCTTCCTGGTTCAGTCTCAGAAGGTTGTACTTTTCTAAGAATTGGTCCATTTCTTCCAGGTCGTCCATTTTATTGGCATAGAGTTGCTTGTAGTAATCTCTTATGATCCTGGTATTCCTGCAGTGTCAATTGTTACTTCTCCTTTTTCATTTCTAATTCTGTTGATTTGAGTCTTCTCCCTTTTTTTCTTCATGAGTCTGGCTAACGGTTTATCTATTTTGTTTATCTTCTCAAAAACCAGCTTTTAGTTTTATTGATCTTTGCTATAGTTTTCTTCATTTCTTTTTCATTTATTTCTGATCTGATCTTTATGATTTCTTTCCTTCTGCTAGCTTTGGGGTCTTTTTGTTCTTCTTTCTCTAATTGCTTTAGGTGTAAGGTTAGGTTTTTTCTTTGAGGTGTTTCTTGTTTCTTGAGGTAGGATTGTATTGCTATAAACTTCCCTCTTAGAACTGCTTTTGCTGCATCCCATAGGTTTTGGGTCGTCGTGTCTTTATTGTCATTTGTTTCTAGGTATTTTTTGTTTTCCTCTTGATTTCCTCAGTGATCTCTTGGTTATTTAGTAGTGTATTGTTTAGCCTCCATGTATTTGTATTTTTTTACAGATTTTTCCTGTAATTGATATCGAGTCTCATAGCATTGTGGTCAGAAAAGATACTTGATATGATCTCAATTTTCTTAAATTTACCAGGGCTTGATTTGTAACCCAAGATATGATATATGTTGGAGAAAGTTCCATGAGTACTTGAGAAGAAAGTGTATTCTGTTGTTTTTGGATGGAATGTCCTATAAATATCTGTTAAGTCCATCTTGTTTAATGTGTCATTTAAAGCTTGTGTTTCCTTATTTATTTTCATTTTGGATGATCTGTCCATTGGTGAAAATGGGGTGTTAAAGTCCCCTACTATGATTGTGTTACTGTCAATTTCCCCTTTTATGGCTGTTAGCATTTGCCTTATGTATTGAGGTACTCCTATGTTGGGTGCATAAATATTTACAGTGTCATATCTTCTTCTTGGATTGATCCCTTGATCATTATGTAGCATCCTTCTTTGTCTTTTTAATAGTCTTTATTTTAAAGTCTATTTTGTCTGATATGAGAATTGCTACTCCAGCTTTCTTTTGATTTCTATTTGCATGGAATATCTTTTTCCATCCCCTCACTTTCAGTCTGTGTGTGTACCTAGGTCTGAAGTTGATCTCCTGTAGACAGCATATGTACGGATCTTGTTTTTGTAACCATTCAGTGAGTCTGGTCTTTTGGTTGGAGGATTTAATCCATTTACATTTAAGATAATTATCAATGTGTATGTTCCTATTACCATTTTCTTAATAGTTTTGCTTTGTTTTTGTAGGTATTTTCCTTCTCTTGTGTTTCCTGCCTAGAGAAGTTCCTTTAGCTTTTGTTGTAAAGCTAGTTTGGTGGTGCTGAATTCTCTTAACGTTTCATTATCTCTAAATATTTTAATTTCTCTGTCAAATCTGAATGAGATCCTTGCTTGGTAGAGTAATCTTGATTGTAGCATTTTTCCCTTTCATCACTTTCCGTATGTCCTGCCACTCCCTTCTGGCCTGCAGAGTTTCTGATGAAAGATCAGCTGTCAGCCTTATGGGGATTCCTTTGTATGTTATTTGTTGCTTTTCCCTTGCTGCTTTTAATATTTTTTCCTTGTATTTAATTTTTGATAGTTTGATTAATATGTGTCTTGGCGTGTTTCTCCTTGGATTTATCCTGTATGGTACTCTCTGCTCTTCCTGGGCTTGATTAACTATTTCCTCTCCCATATTAGGGAAGTTTTCAACTATAATCTCTTCAAATATTTTGTTATTCCCCTTGTTTTTCTCTTCTTCTTCTGGGACCCCTACAATTCAAATGTTGGTTTGTTTAATATGTCCCAGAGGTCTCTGAGACTGTCCTTGATTCTTTTCATTCTTTTTTCTTTATTCTGCTCCCCGGCAGTTATTTCCACCATTTTATCTTCCATCTGACTTATCCGTTTTTCTGCCTCAGTTATTCTGTTATTGATTCCTTCCAGAGTATTTTTAAGTTTAGTAATTGTGGTGTTTATCAGTGTTTGTGTGCTTTTTAGTTCTTCTGGATCCTTGTTATATGCTTCTTGTATTTTCTCCATTCTCTTTCCGAGATTTTTCGATCATCTTTACTGTCATTACTCTGAATTCTTTTTCAGGTGGGTTACCTATTTCATCTTCATTTATTTGGTCTTGTAGGTTTTTACCTTGCTCCTTCGTCTGTAACATATTTTTTTGTCGTTTCTTTTTTTCTTTTTTGATGTGTGCTGCTGTATTCCTGTCTTATTGCTTGTTTGGCCTGAAATGGCCAGCACTGGAGTTTGCAAGCAGTTAGATAGAGCCTGGTCTTGTGCTGAGATGACGTCTGGGAGGCCTCACTCCTGTTGATATTCGCTGGGGTCTGAGATTCTCTGTTAGTCCAGCAGTTTGGACTCAGAGCTCCCAGCACAGGAGCTCAGGCCCAGCCTCTGGCCTGGGAACCAAGATCCTGCAAGCTTTGTGATGCAGTTAAGAAGGAAGGAAAGGAGGGAGCGAGGGAGGAAGGAAGGAAGGAAGGAAGCAAGCAAGCAAGCAGTACAATATCAAAGAATAAAAAAAAATAAAATTAGAAAGATTAAAAATTATATTAGGAAAAATTATAATTGAGGGCTTCCCTGGTGGCGCAGTGGTTGAGTCCGCCTGCTGATGCAGGGGACACAGGTTCGTGCCCCGGTCCAGGAAGATCCCACATGCTGTGGAGTGGCTGGGCCCCTGAGCCATGGCTGCTGAGCCTGCGTGTCTGGAGCCTGTACTCCTCAACGGGAGAGGCCACAGCAGTGAGAGGCCCACATACCGCAAAACAAACAAACAAACAAACAAACAAAAACTATAATTGAAACAACTGTAACAAGGTAAAATAAAACCATGACAGAAAAAGAAGGGGTGGGGGGAAACAAACCAAAAGGAGAGAACAATAGCAAAGTATAAAGAATAAAATAAAATTATAAAAAAGATTTTAGGAAAACTAAAAATGTATAAGAATCAACAACAATGAATCAACAAGGTAAAATAGAACCCCAATCTAAAAGAGGAAAAACGGAAAGAAAAAAAAAAAGCCTTGGCTATGGAGGCAGAGTTTAGGCAGGGGGTGGAACTTAGGCAGGGGCGGGGTTTAGGGTGGGACAGGGCCTAGGTGGGTTGGGGGGTGACGTTTGAGCGTGGGGCGGGGCCTAGGCTCAGGACCTATGCATCCAGCGGAAGCCCTTGGGGGTGGGGCCTAGGCAGGGCGACATTCAAGCACTGGACAGGGCCTCTACTTAGGACCTGCGTGGAAGGGGAAAGGCAGCATGTGGAAAGGAGGGCCTCTGGAGTGTGGGGTTCTGGAGTTTGGAGGTAAGGCCCTTAGTGAGGGTGTGTGGGTGGGGTTTAGGCCCAGAGTGTTGGAGGCGGTCTCCTAGTGTAGAGGTAGGGCCCTGGGTGGGGGTGTAGGGGCGGGGCTTGGGCTCTGTGTAGCAGCAGGGAGGCTCTGAGGGCAGAGGCTTAGGCCTGGGAGCCCAAGAGGCCTGGTGCCTAAGTGGACAGGATAAGCACTGGCCACGTTCCCTTCAGTTCCTTTGTGCCCCTCCCCCACCGTCTCCCCGAGGGTCTCCCCTGTTGCCGCTGGACCCCTAACCATGGGTGGGTCCCACTGGGTGTAAAAACTCCTCCCCTTCCCCAGCCACCCCTCAGGGATGCCCATCTTGGAGGTCTGGCCTTTACTTTTGCTCCCCCTCCCTTCCCTCCCACTCCCTCAGGACCCGCGTGGCTGGAGGGGGCCTCGGTGGGCAGAGGATCAGGCCTGGGATCTCAGCAGGCTCCCCGGGGCCCAAGTGGGCAGGGGAAACCTGGCCACGCTCCCTTTCAATCCTTTCTGCCCAGTGGTCCCCCAGTTTCCCCCTTCAGGCATGGGATCCCTTCCCCTCCCCCAGCCACCCCTCATGGGCGCCAGTCCCGTCCCGCCTCCACTTGTCCTCCTCCTTCACTGCCCGCACGCCCCACATCCTACCCGGTTGCTGGGGTTCTTCCCGTAGGTGTCTGTGGTAGGTGCCCTAGTTGTGAGGAGGTGTGAATTCCACGTCCTCCTAGTACGCCATCTTTACTCCGCCTTACACATTATTTTTGTCTAAGTCCAAAACTGCCCATCTGCGATCTGTGAGTTGCATGACAGCAAAGGAGTTTAGATTTATTGCAGGTGAGGATGAGGGAGAGCCTGATTCAGCTTGTATAGCTGACTCAAAAGTGCTTTATTTACTGACGGTGATCTGTTTTTTATCCCTATCCTGATTTCAGCTTGTCCTTAGGTAAGTTTGCCTGTTTAAAGCCAATCAGCATGTTGCTCCCCCACCTCCCTTTGGCGTTTTAGCCAGTCCCAGTATTCACTTATTCACACTCTGGCTTTGTCAATGGATCTAAGCACTTCTGTATGTATCTCTCATGTGTAACATAGCTGAGCAAGATAACGTGTTTACTGAGTGACTTGAATATATCCATTTTAGGCTTCTCTCATTTCAATTTGAATTATATATGTGCATTTGTAAAGTATTAAAATTGGATGTTAAGATTTACTTGTTTGGAGCATGAAATTAAAATACCCTATGTATCAATTTCTTCATACTCATGTTAACTTTATTCTCAGTGTGATTTTCATTAATTTAATACTAAAGGAAAGCCTTGATTATTTTTCTTGAAAAATAATAGATTATAAATTTAATCAGTGATTTATTTAGGGAACCCTTGAAAACAAAGATAAAATTAACCTTGAATATTAATCTTAATGGTCATCTACCAAGACTTTACTGATTTCTGTTTGTCTTAAAAATGGTTCTTATACCTGAATTTCTTTTCCTAAAATCTTTAGCTTAGCTTACTGTGTGTCCAATTTGCTATTTCTCTGTGAAATTTTAGAAAAATCCTCTCTTCCTCAGGAGGTGATTAGGAGAAAGATTATAGGACTCTGTCATTCAGGATACTATTATATTTTAAAATTCTAAGATAATTTGCCATTTATTAACAGTCACTATTTTTTATTTAGAAAATCTGTTAAATATTCTGGGCCAAAGTTTCTTGTTTCTACCAGAGTGATTATAATAACTCCAGTAATTTCCAGAACTATGTAATGGATTAATAAATTTTTTTTAAAAAACTTCGAATCATTATATAAAAGTTTAACATTAGAATTCGGATTTTACACTGCTAAATTAAGTAAATCTGGCACACAAACCAAAATCTGTTTTAGTCATATTATTGAGAGGAGGAACTCAGTTTTCTTGCAGTGTTACTGTTCTAAATTTTTGACAGTGAGGCATATTCTTTACATATTAAAAGGAGTGTTTACAAACCATTTAGCCTACATTTGTTTACTGTTTTATATAAAGAGTACATTTAGGAAGAACATTACTTATAGGGCAAGGATTCTACCAGATTATATATGCCGAAAGGTAATATTTGAAACTTGTTAGGTAGTTTTTAGAGACGTACCAAATCTAACTAGTTTATTGTTAAATATAGATGAGAAAACTGAGATTAAGAGAGATTATATGCGTTGCTCTAGATTGTACTATTATTAGTGACAAAGCTGGCATTGGAACCTTGGCTTTCTATTTACCATTCCAGTTATTGAAATTTTCATATTAGAACCAGGTTTTCACCCTCTATTCATATTTGGACGTGGCTTCTCTGGCTTTTGTCTCAGTAGCTGATAGAGTTGAGGGAGTTGGGGAAGAAGAAAAGGATTTGTGTGTTTGTGTGTAGATTATTAGGCAGGGGAAGGGGTAAGTGATCATTAAGTAATTTAGATTTAAACCCAGAAATTAGTTGAAAACAGCATTCCTAACATAGTCGATTTTAAGATCTAAGAGGAAGAATATAAATTTGAAAAGGTTGGTGCGTTATATTTGAATTATGATGTTAACTTTACTTCATTCACTCTGAATGTTCTTTGTTTCATTTTCACACAGGAGAGTGAAAAAACTTCCCTCAGAATTCTTGTTCAGAGTGCTCATATAATTATGCCATCAAAGAAAGGCTATTATTTGTGCATATATAGCTCAGTCAATTGAAGATTGCTTGGATTATCATCTTTTTTCATTGATTTTAAAACCTTTTATCATGTATTAACATCCCTGAATTTGGGATGCATCTTAAAAATTAATGGCATATCATGGATTATTTGGTGACATTTTTTTCCTCTTAATTGTATATAAAACAGTGGTACCTTTTAGAACTGATGGTATCTTAGATGGATGAAATATGGTATGAGACAAGGCTGCCTCATTGCACAAATCTAAGGGGACATAATTATTACCTGGCACCACCTAGAGTTGTACAGTGTGTAGACTATGTGGTCTTATGGGATAGCCCTAGTAGAGGTGATGTGTAGGTTCATTCTTTTCCTTACATTTTACCCCATATTTGATCCCACAAATTATATAAAGACCACCTGCCTACTGTTTAGCAACTAGTAACCCCTCAATAAATGTTTATTTCTTGGGCTTCCTTGATGGTGCAGTGGTTGAGAGTCTGCCTGCCAATGCGGGGGACATGGGTCCGAGCCCTGGTCTGGGAGGATCCCACATGCCGCAGAGCAACTGGGCCTGTGAGCCACAACTACTGAGCCTGCGTGTCTGGAGCCTGTGCTCCGCAACAAGAGAGACCGCGATAGTGAGAAGCTCGCACACCGTGATGAGGAGTGGACCCTGCTCGCCGCAACTAGAGAAAGCCCTCGCACAGAAATGAAGGCGCAAGACAGCCAAAAATAAATAAATAAATTAATTAATTTAAAAAAATTGTTGATTTCTTTACCTACACATCATTGTAGTCAGTTGTGTTCTTTCATTTGCCAAAGCAGATTGAGACCAGGTTTGAATTCCCTTCAGTTCTGGATGTTATATTATTAAGAAGATGTTGTTCTCTGGATGGTAAACTTAGATGGTAAATCTAGGAAGTAATGACTAAATGACTGGATTAAATAGAGATGTTAGCCCCTAAGTGGTCTAAATGTTTGCATAATTACTTTTACTTTTAAAACTTTCCTTTGGAACATAGGAGCACCTCAATACATAAGGCAAATGCTAACAGCCATAAAAGGGGAAATCGACAGTAACACATTCATAGTAGGGGACTTTAACACCCCACTTTCACCAATGGACAGGTCATCCAAAATGAAAATAAATAAGGAAACACAAGCTTTAAATGACACATTAAACAAGATGGACTTAACTGATATTTAGGGGACATTCCGTCCAAAAACAACAGAATACACTTTCTTCTTAAGTGCTCATGGAACATTCTCCAGGATAGATCATATCTTGGATCACAAATCAAGCCTAGGTAAATTTAAGAAAATTGAAATCGTATCAAGTATCTTTTCTGACCACAACGCTGTGAGACTAGCTATCAATTACAGGAAAAAATCTGTAAAAAGTACGAACACATGGAGGCTCAAGAATACACTACTAAATAACCAAGAGATCACTGAAGAAATCAAAAAGGAAATCAAAAAATACCTAAAAACAAATGACAGTGAAAACACGACGACCCGAAATGTATGGGAGGCAGCAAAAGCAGTTTCAAGAGGGAAGTTTATAGCAATATAACCCTACCTCAATAAACAAGAAACATCTCAAATAAACAACCTAACGTTACACCTAAAGCAATTAGAGAAAGAAGAAAAAAAGACCCCAAAGCTAGCAGAAGGAAAGAAATCATAAAGATCAGATCAGAAATAAATGAAAAAGAAATGAAAACTGTAGCAAAAATCAATAAAACTAAAAGCTGGTTTTTGATAAGGTAAACAAAATAGATAAACCATTAGCCAGACTCATCAAGAAAAAAAGGGAGAAGACTCAAATCAACAGAATTAGAAATGAAAAGGAGAAGTAACAACTGACACTGCAGGAATACAAAGGATCATAAGAGATTACTGTAAGCAACTATATGCCAATAAAATGGGCAACCTGGAAGAAATGGTCCAATTCTTAGAAAAGTACAACCTTCCGAGACTGAACCAGGAAGAAATAGAAAATATAAACAGACCAATCACAAGCACTGAAATTGAAACTGTGATTAAAAATCTTCCAATCAACAGAAGCCCAGGACCAGATGGCTTCACAGGCAAATTCTATCAAACATTTAGAGAAGAGCTAACACGTATCCTTCTCAAACCCTTCCAAAATATAGCAGAGGAAGGAACACTCCCAAACTCATTCTACGAGGCCACCATCACCCTGATACCAAAACCATACAAAGATGTCACAAAGAAAGAAAACTACAAGCCAATATCATTGATGAACATAGATGCAAAAATCCTCAACAAAATACTAGCAAACAGAATCCAACAGCATATTAAAAGGATCATACATGATGATCAAGTGGGTTTATAGGAATGCAAGGATTCTTCAATATATGCACATCAATCAATGTGATAAAATATATTAACAAACTGAAGGAGAAAAACCATATGATCATCTCAATAGATGCAGAAAAAACTTTTGACAAAATTCAACACCCATTTATGATAAAAACCCTCCAGAAAGTAGGCATAGAGGGAACATACCTCAACATAATGAAGGCTATATATGACAAGCCCACAGGCAACATCGTTCTCAACTGTGAAAAACTGAAATCATTTCGTCTAAGATCAGGAAGAAGACAAGGTTGTCCACTCTCACCACTATTATTCAACATAGTATTGGAAGTTTTATCCACAGCAATCAGAAAAGAAAAAGAAAAGGAATCCAAATCAGAAAAGAAGAAATAAAGCTGTCATTGTTTGCAGATGACATGATACTATACATAGATAATCCTAAACATGCTACCAGAAAACTACTAGAGGTAATCAATGAATTTGGTAAAGTAGCAGAATACAAATTAATGCACAGAAATCTCTTGCATTCCTAAACACTAATGATGAAAAATCTGAAAGAGAAATTAAGGAAACACTCCCATTCACCATTGCAACAAAAAGAATAAAATACCTAGGAATAAACCTACCTAAGGAGACAAAAGACCTGTATGCAGAAAACTATAAGACACTGATGAAAGAAATTAAAGATGATACAGAGAGATGGAGAGATATACCATGTTCTTGGATTGGAAGAATCAACATTGTGAAAATGACTATACTACCCAAAGCAATCTACAGATTCAATGCAATCCCTATCAGACTACCACAGACATTTTTCACAGAGCTAGAACAAAAAATTTCACAACTGGTATGGAAACACAAAAGACATCGAATAGCCAAAGCAATCTTCAGAAAGAAAAACAGAGCTGGCGGAATCAGCCTTCCAGACTTCAGACTATACTACAAAGTTACAGTAATCAAGGCAGTATGGTACTGTCACAAAAACAGAAATATAGATCAATGGAACTGGGTAGAAAGCCCAGAGATAAACCCACATATATATGGTCACCTTATCTTTGATAAAGGAGGCAAGAATATACAATGGAGAAAAGACAGTCTCTTCAGTAAGTGGTGCTGGGAAAACTGGACAGCTACATGTAGAAGAATGAAATTAGAACACTCCGCAACACCATACACAAAAATAAACTCAAAATGGATTCAAGACCTAAATGTAAGGCCAGACACTCTAAAACTCTTAGAGGAAAATATAGGCAGAATACTCTATGACACAAGTCACAGCAAGATCCTTTTTGACCCACCTCCTCGAGAAATGGAAATAAAAATTAATAAATGGGACGTAATGAAACTTAAATGCTTTTGCACAGCAAAGGAAACCATAAATAAGACGAAAAGACAACCCTCAGAATGGGAGAAAATATTTGCAAATGAAGCAACTGACAAAGGATTAATCTCCAAAATATACAAGCAACTTGTGCAGCTCAATGTCAATAAAACAAACATCCTAATCCAAAAATGGGCAGAAGACCTAAATAGACATTTCTCCAAAGAAGATATACACATCGCCAAGAAATGCATGAGAAGATGCTCAACATCACTAATCATTAGAGAAATGCAAATCAAAACTACCATGAGGGGCTTCCCTGGTGGCGCAGTGGTTGAGAGTCCGCCTGCCGATGCCGGGGACATGGGTTCATGCCCTGGTCCTGGACGATACCACATGCCGCGAAGTGGCTGGGCCCGTGATCCATGGCCACTGAGCCTGTGGGTCCGGAGCCTGTGCTCTGCAACGGGAGAGGCCACAACAGTGAGAGGCCCGCGTACCGCAAAAAACAAAAAAAAAACTACCATGAGGTATCACCTCACACCAGTCAGAATGGCCATCATCAAAAAATCTACAAGCAGTATATGCTGGAAAGGGTGTGGAGAAAAGGGAACCCTTTTGCACTGTTGGTGGGAATGTAAATTCATACAGCCACAATGGAGAACAGTATGGATGTTTCTTAAAAAACTAAAAATAGAACTACCATACAACCAAGCAATCCCACTACTGGGCATATAGGCTGAGAAAACCATAATTTAAAAATCATCATGTACCACAATATTCATTGCAGCTCTATTTACAATAGCCAGGACATGGAAGCAACCTGTGTCCATCGATAAAGAAGCTGTGGCACATATATACAATGGAATATTACTCAGCCATAAAAAATGAAATTATTTGTAGTGAGGTAGATGGACCTAGAGTCTGTCATACAGAGTGATGTAAGTCAGAATGAGCAAAATAAATACCATATGCTAACACATATATATGGAATCTAACAAACAAGAAAAAAGGTTCTGAAAAACCTAGGCGCAGGACAGGAATAAAGGCTCAGACATAGATAGTGGACTTTAGGACACCGGGAGGGGGAAGGGTAAGCTGGGACTAAGTGAGAGAGTGGCATGGACATATATATACTACCAAATGTAAAATAAATAGCTAGTGGGATGCAGCCGCATAGCACAGGGAGATCAGCTCAGTGCTTTGTGACCACCTAGAGGGGTGGGATAGGGAGGGTGGGAGGGAGTCACAAGAGGGAGGAGGTAAGGGGATATATGTATATGTATAGCTGATTCACTTTGTTGTAAAGCAGAAACTAACACACCATTGTAAAGCAATTATACTCCAATAAAGAAGTTAAAAAAATTTCTTTTGGCATTTTCAAGATAACTGAAATAACTAATAGTATGATAAAAGTACAGTGGCCGTTATAGGTTGCATTCTGTTAGCACATCTTCATTGATTTTGTTTCATGTCCCAAGTGGTAGATGTTAAAGATAAAATATGGGTGGAGAATAAAACATATAATTTGTACTCGAGGCACATGAAATTAGCCAGGATAGCATATCAAGATATTAAATGTGTCTTGAAACTGGAAAGTATCTATCCTGTAGAGTGGCACAGCTTGGAATGGATCTCTTCACATTTCGATTCAGTTGAGCACAATTTATAAAACATCATGCTTGGTCTAGCCCTTTGTGAGATATAGAGATGGAAAAGCCGGAATCCCTATTCTCCAGGGGCACACTCACAATCCAGTAGGGAGGCTGAAATATTCATAAGCAACTCGGATATTAGGCGGATTGTAGTAAATATTTTGAAGCATTTCACGTGTTGCATTATAGAAGTATAAGAAAAGGAAAAAACATTTTTTGATGGGGAATCCAAGGGTTCTTTTACAACTATTAATACATCCTTGGTAATAAAAGTCAGATACTTAGAGATTCAGTTATAGACCACATTGAATATTAAAGTTTGAGAACTATTTTATACATTTTCTTTATTAAATACAATTTATTATTGCAGTGAGAACCTTAATTTTTTTATAAATTGTTTATATAAATTCTTTTACATATAAGTTATATAACATGATACCACTTCAAAATTTTGGTGCTTTAAAGGAATTAATTAGGTAGATATTTCTGACTCAATCTGATAACTGTAATGTTCCAATTTTCCGTAATGCAGTGGTATTTGTTCTTGACGCCAAAATGGTCTTTTCCCTACTTTTAGCTCAAATGAAGCTAAGTAAACATATAAGGAGAATTTAAAACCTGCCAGAAGCGTTTAATATCCCTTAACTAATCTTTCCTTATTTTCTTTCTCTCCCTCCACCGAATGGTCTGTGGTATGTTTACTTTATATCTGTGGTACCTTCATTCATTATTTAGAAGAAATAATGCAATTCAATAATAATGCACCTAACCTTTTAATAAAGATTTATAGATCATAAAACACATATGTGTTTTGTTCTTTAGGAAATACAATATGAAATTTATGATAAGCAGTTTTCATTTTTTTAAAATTTCTATTTAGGTTTTCACATTTTTTTAATTGCTAATTAAATTATTGACATTTGTTAGTTCCTTCTTACATGGGTTCAAATAGTTATTTTTGGGAAAAGATCTAAATAAGCAGCTTTCTTCAAAACGGATTAAAGTGATGAACAAATTAATCTTCAGGGGAGCCTTTGAAGGTCCTTCTCTATTGCAAATTATTGTTCACTAATGGAGCATCTCACCTAAGGTAGTTTAAGTAGGAGAGTTTCTGAGGAGGTTCCATTCTAATTCTAAAATAACTGTGCTCATCTCCATATACATGCCTGCCTTCTTTACACTCCCCTTTCCTCATGACCTTGACTTTACTTTCTACTAGAAAAAGTTTGATGTAAGTCATACCCTATGTGGGAATATTTTTAAACGTCATTAGAATAAAGATTCTGAGTTAATCATCTTTTTTACCCTGTAGCACCTCACAAATTGCCTTGAACATACATAATAATAAAGTTATTAGATGAATAAATGGACTAAATGATTTTATTTTGAGATTTGGCTTTACTTAGACAATGGCCGTAGGAGTACTGTCCTCTCCTTACCTTTCTGATCTCATTTCCTGCTCCTCTCTCTTCACTTTTTCCATTCTAGCCTAGCATGCTCCTGCCTTTGAGTCTTTGCATTGGCTGTTTTTCTACCTACAGTGATCTGCCCCCAGCTATATGTATGGCTAACTTCCTGAACTCCTTTAAGTATTTTCTCCAGTATCATCTCAATAGAGGTATACCTTGACCATCCTTATTAAAATTACAGGCCTACTTACCCCTCCCCCATTCCCCTTACCCACCTCTCCTTTTTCCTTTTTCTTTAACACTTACTCCCTTCTAACCGATCATATAATTTACTTATCCATTAAATATTGTTTAGTGTCTGTCTCTCCGGTTAGAATATAAGATCCAAGAAGGCTGTTATCTTTGTTTTGTCATTGATGTTCCCCATGTGCTTAGCACACACAGCCTAGCACAAAGTAGGCACTGAGTAAATATTTGGTGATTGAATCTATAGGTGGAAATTCATTGTTTCATTTGTATTGTTATATTCTGGTGGGGATTGTCTTGTCAGTAATTTATTGTATATGATACCCTGTTTTGAGAGCTTACTACACACTACACACTTTGTGTATGTGTCTCATTTTATCCTCAATTAGCCCACTTTTCACTATATTTTGAATTATTTGCTTATGTTCTTTTTTTTTTAAGATTTGGTTATTATTTACTTATTTATCTTTGGCTGAGTCAGGTCTTTGGCTGCAGGATCTTTGTTGAGTCATATGGGATCTTTCGCTGCAGCACAAGGGCTCTTTGTTGAGGTGCGTGGCCTTCTCTCTAGTTGTGGCGTGCGGGTTTTCTCTTCTCTAGTTGTGATGCTCAGCCTCCAAAACACGTGGGCTCTGTAGTTTGCAGCAGGCAGGCTCTGTAGTTGAGGTGCATGGGCTCAGTAGCTGTGGCGCGTGGGCTTAGTTACCACGTGGCATGTGGGATCTTAGTTCCCTGATTAGGGATCGAACCCCTGTCCCCTGCGTTGGAAGGTGGATTCTTTACCACTGGACCACCAGGGAAGTCCCTGCTTATGTTCTTGTGTCTTGCCCTTAATTAGGTATTCAGCTTATCTTATTCATCTTTGTATCCACAGTGTCTGGCTCATGATGGGTACCCGAATGGTAGTTAAATGAAGGAGTGAGTGATAAATCTTATGACAAACTGACATTCTTATAGAGAAACCCATAAAATGGAACCTAGTGACCAGATTAGAGAAAATAAGTATTTCTTTTAAGACTATGAAAAACTGAAAATATTTTAAAATATTTAAAGAATGTATTTTAAAATATTTTATAATGTACTTAAATAACAAGAAATGTGTCATATATATGTGGTATTAAATCTTGTTAATAGTTTGGATACCAATAGCAACCATTGGGCTAAAAGTATGCAGCAAACGGTTGCCTGTTGACCTGAAATATTTCAAAAGTTTGGAAAAATTAGTAATAAAAAAATACTGTATTTAAAGGTCTAAGAATAGTTCCTCTCTCTGTTGAGTAGTCTTCTGGTTTACTGCCTTGTGTAGTTCAGAGCACACTCATGAGACCAGAGTAACCCTATAATAGAGCCACTGAAATGACCCTGTTAGTCCAATTAGTTATGCCAGGCTCTGTTCGCACGCACATTCTGAGGAATTTTTGTCCTTGCTTGGCTTCACCCCCAGATTCACCTTGCCCTACATAAGGAGGATGGTCTGCCTGTCTTTAGTTCAGCAGTTGCCCAAGATACTGCTTTCTCCAGAGCTGAAGCCTCTGTGGCAAGGGGCATCTCCCTTCTTACTAGTCAGAGGTGAGAGGTAGGAACTGGATATTCTGGACTGATCTCTGCAGGCCCTTACTTCAAGGGGGAAAAAATAAAGCAGTTACACTAAAATATCCTAAATTAATATGCTAATATAATTCTCAAAATTAGGCCAGAAAGATTACCCAGTTACCTTATAATGGTCATTTTTAGACATGTGAAATGAACTACTTTTTTCATAATGTCAATTGAACACTTAAAAGTGGAACATTGTAGAGAGGTATCTAATATTATTGGACATTTTACAGGACTCTATTCAAATTCTAAAGCATTCTTCACAAGGTACTTGTCCTGTATCTGTTAATACCTAACTTCAATGTTCCCTCCTTTGTAAAACTCTTCCTGGCCCTCCCACCCCTCCCCTCTCTCCGCCTGCCCCGTGCCACTGCAGAAACAAACATGTGCATACTAACACAAGCCAAGGTAATCACAGCCTCCTTTCTCCCACCTGGTAAATTGTATTTAGTGCAATCTTCAGCATTTTTCCAAATTAAGGAAATAATTGAGGTTACATGTTTACTGTCCAACGTAGACATCTAATTATTTACTAGAAAGGCTTATATTTAGTTTATTTCTTCATAAAATCTCTTTAGCAAGGTTGTCTGTGATAGAATTATCACTTACTTTACACTAGAATCTCTGGATCATTTTTGTGCTGAAGGGAGTAAGTTGAGATTGTGGCGCGTTGCCCAGACCTTCCAGGTCAAGGTGCTTAAGACTTACCAGGAAATTCATTGTTGACGCTGCTGTGCTGATAGAGTCGCGACTGTTACCATTTCAGTCATGAGACTAACTGTTGCCAAGGAAACCTGGTGTAACTTGTGTACTTCTTAACAAGGACACTGCAGACAGTAGCTCAAACACTTGACACGTTTGAATGAATTTCTGTTTGTAAATATGCTCTGGCAAGAATACCATTGAATATTTTATTATGTGACAAATTTTAAAATGAGAGAAGTGATAGATCATAACATTTAATTTTAAGGTTAAGAATATTGGCCAAGATGTGTTTAGTTAGCTTGTCTTTCAAATGTTCTAATATGCATTAGTTCCAAGTTCTGTCACCTCTAAATAGAATGTATGGGATCAAAAGAGTGTGTCTCTTTCTAAATGAGAAGAATTTTATAACTATATTATAAATCTGGTGATTTGAGTACTATCTATAATTTTGTTTTGTGTTGCCTTATGTGCATTAGTAGATTAAATAGGCTTAAAGGTGGCTGGTTTTGTTTGGGAATAGAGTCAGAAGAGGCTGAGATCCAGTATGTGACTAAATATAGCATCAGCACTAAACAGTAGCCTCTGAGCAGATTGGTGAACTTGTATTTCATTGCCAAAAACAATCTACATCAAACTCAAGCAACTATCCCTGATAAGTTTATGGGTCAATTGTTAGCATGCTAATCAAATGATTTTCCAGAGAAGTTAAAAAATAAAAAAAAAAGTATCTCAGCCAATAAGTTCTTACACAGTTCATCAAATATTTGTTGAACAACACTATGCTAGGCACTTAGGATATGAAGATCAATAAGAAATGACCCTTCCCGTAGGAACTCAATAATAACTGTGTGGACACAATGATAGAGGAGTGTGCTAGATTCCAGATAGTACTTGGGTTGGAGACACAGGTGGGACATAATCCAGTTAGAGGGTGACAGTGGAAGATCCAGGGACAGTTTCCTGGATGAGGTGATACCGGAAATGTGTCTTAAGTTATCAGAACTAAAGAAGGACAGTGGCAGTTGAGGGAAGTAAGTAGAGGGAAAAGGGAGAAGGGTGTTCACAACAGAAGAAATTATGTAAACAAAGGCACAGAAGCAAGAAAGAGTATGTGTGTTTGAGTGCAGGGGAAAGTGGTTAGGCTAGGAAGTTTAACACTAGAAATAAAATTATTAATTTATAAAAAGTAATCCCTAAAGCATATGTTGATTTTCAAAGCAGATACAGTGATTTTTGTTTAGTTGCTTATTGTATATCTTGGACCAGAACTGGAGCTCAGCTGTTTATGGTGTTCAGTTTAACATAATATTACAAAATTCTTATCTAATTGAGTTGACAACATGTGACTAAGAAAATAAAAGTGAATATTTAGCATAGTATCTGGTATCTGTCAGGCACTGCACTAGTATTCACTTTTATTTCCATCTAGTCTTTTTATGGTTTTATTAACATTTGACTACTTTAAATGTTGTATTCTGAAATATACAACAAATATGTGAGGTTTAAAAATAATAAAATGAGCACCAGAGTATCTATCCAACTTAAGAAAGAATCTTAACAGTACCTTAGAAAACTCTCCTGTGGCTCCTCCAGTCACATCCTTGTCTCCCCACTGCAGAAGTATGACTTTGTGTTAATGTTCCTGTTCTTTTCATCCTAATTTACTAACTATATTTGCTTTCCTAAATAATATATTTATTGTATTGTTTGGTTTTTTTTGTTTCTTTGTTTTGCGGTACACGGGCCTCTCACCGTTGTGGCCTCTCCCGCTGCGGAGCAGAGGCTCCGGACGCGCAGGCTCAGCGGCCATGGCTCACGGGTCCAGCCACTCTGCGGCATGTGGGATTCTCCCGGACCGGAGCACGAACCCATGTCCCCTGCATCAGCAGGCGGACTCTCAAGCACTGCGCCACAAGGGAAGCCCTGTTGTTTGGGGTTTTTTTCTTTCATTTACATTACATTTATTTGCTTTCTGGTGTTTGCTTTTTTTGCACAACACCAATATGTATGTTTAGTAATAATTCATTCTTACTTCTGTATGGTATTTATTTACTTATCTGCTTTACTATCAATGGACATTGCTGGTGTGTTTTCTAGTTCTTGCTATTTTGAGCTTCTAATGAACATTCTGATATTGTTCCTGGTGCTCATATGTAAAAATATCTCTAGAGTCTGTATTTAAGAGTAGAATTACTGGGTTAACTTCACTGGGTTAACAAATAACTTCTGGAAGTACTTGTATGAATTATCCTGATCAGCCATACATCCATTCCTCCTGCTTCACGTCATTCTCAGATGTTTGTATTATCTGACTTTTAAATTTTTGCTAATCTGAAGAATATTATATGGTATCCTGTTGTGGTTTTAATTTGCATTACCTTTATTACTAATGAGATTGTATATCTTTTCAATTTTCATTGGCCATCTCAGTTTCTTCATTTGTGAATAGCCTGTTATGTCCATTTTGTTATTGTTTCTTTACCTTTTCTTATTGATTTGTAGGTGTTATTTACATATTACAAACCACTGCTCCACTCTTTGGTTTGTCTTTTCACTTGATTGCTATCTCTTGAGAATATTCTTAATTTAAATATACTAAAATTTATCAGCTTTTTTTTTTTTCTGTATGGTTTACCCTTTAACGTCTTGCTTAGAAAGTCCTTACCTACTCTGAGGTCACAAATATATTCCCCTATATTTTCTTTCATGTGCATTAGAATTTTTCCTTTTACATTTAAGTTCATGTTCTATCAGGAATTGATTTTTATGTTTGGAGTAAGCTGAATCCAGTTTCATTTTTTTCATTTTTATCTATTTTCATTTTTTCCATTTTGATAATTATCCTGACCCTCTTTATTCAAAAGATGAAACTTTTCTCGAGTGATATTTAAGTGTTTTGTCCAGTAGAAATTTGTATTGTGTTTCTTATATTGTTCCTGGTATTCATATGTAAAAAATATCTCTAGATTCTATACTTAAGAGTAGAATTACTGGGTTAACTTCACTGGGTTAACAAATTACTTCTGAAAGTAGTTGTATGAATTATCCTGATCAGCCATACATCCATTCCTCTGGCATCACATTCATCATATGTTTACTATGTGAATATATCTCACGTAAATCTTTCCAAATAGTTAATCAGTTGTCTGAACTTTATTTTTAAAATAGTCCACCTTTTCCTACTGATTTGAAGTGTCACCTTTAACATAGATTGAATTCTTACATTATTGCCTTTCTTTCTGGGTATTGTTCTATTCCCTTCAAAGGTGTGGCTATACTTGCCACTGCCATTCTGATGTAATTTTTGAGATTTCATTGTACATTTAATATCTGGCTGTGCCTCAATATAGTAATAGTCCTCACTTTATTCTTCTGTCCTCACCCTACCCCACTCATCAGTTTAAGGTTAGGAATTTAGCTCTTTTCTACTGCCACCACCACAGTCAATCTCATCTCCTCTTCCACTCCCTTCCCCCATCTCTATTTTTATTAAAATAATATTGGGTTACAGAGATGATAATTTTTACATTATAGAGTTTCTTTTCCAAGAACAATTATTTTACATTTGCAAGCAGGCAAATAGTTATGATCATTTAGCTTTATAATATATCTGTTTGACTGTTGCATGTCTCACCATCAGTCTTTTTATGCTATCATTTCCCAGTGCATATGTGCTTAATTTTACTTCCTAGGCAATTGAACTAGACAGTGGATTTTAGAAGCAGTTAAGTTGTTAGAATGACCAGTGGGCAGGATATGCTAACTGATTAGGTAAGGGTTAAAGAAGAGGAAGAAATATAAGAGGTCTCCTAGGACCTGTCTACTCCATTGGGTTGTAATGAGAATCAAGCAGTGAAGTAGTTAAAGTCACTTTAAAGATTTATAGTAGGACCTTGAAGATGGCAGAGGAGTAAGATGTGGAGATCACCTTCCTCCCCACAAATACATCAAAAATACATCTCATTGTGGAACAACCCTACAGAGCACCTACTGAAGGCTGGCAGAAGACCTCAGACTTCCCAATAGGGTCTTGGTGCTCCAGTTGGTGTCAAGCCTGAGTCTCTGAGGTGGGAGAGCCGAGTTCAGGACATTGGACCACCAGAGACCTCCGGGTCCCTCGTAATATCAATCGGCAAGAGCTCTCTCAGAGATCTCCATCTCAACGCTAAGACCCAGCTTCACTCAACGACCAGCAAGCTCCAGTGCTGGACACCCCATGCCAAACGACTATTAAGACAGGAACACAGCCCCACCCATTAGCAGAGAGGCTGCCTAAAATCAGAATAAGTTCACAGACACCCCAAAACTCACCACCGGATACAGTCCTGCCCACCAGAAAGACAAGATCCAACCTCATGCACCAGAACACAGGCACCAGTCCACTCCATCAGGAGGCCTGCACAACCCAGTCAACCAACCTTACCCACTGGAGGCAGACACCAAAAACAACAGGATCTATGCACCTGCAGCTGGCGAAAAGGAGACCCCAAATACAGTAAGTTAAGCAAAATGAGAAGACAGAGAAACATGCAGCAGATGAAGGAGCAAAGTAAAAACCCACAGGACCAAACAAATGAAGAGGAAATAGGCAGTCTACCTGAAAAAGAATTCAGAGTAATGATAGTAAAGATGTTACAAAATCTTGGAAATAGAATGGAGAAAATACAAGAAAAGTTTAACAAGTAACTAGAAGAACTAAAGAGCAAACAAACAATGATGAACAACACAATAAATGAAATTAAAAATTCTCTGGAAGAAATCAATAGCAGAATAACTGAGGTGGAAAAATGGATAAGTGAACTGGGAGATAAAATAGTGGAAATAACCACCACAGAGCAGAATAAAGAAAAAAGAATAAAAGAATTGAGGACAGTCTCAGAGACCTCTGGGACAACATTAAACGCACCAACATTTGAATTATAGGGGTCCCAGAAGAAGAAGAGAAAAAGAAAGGGACTGAGAAAATATTTGAAGAGATTATAGTTGAAAAGTTCCCTAATATGGGAAAGGAAATAGTCAATCAAGTTCAGGAAGCACAGAGAGCCATATAGCATAAATCCAAGGAGAAAAATGCCAAGACACATATTAATCAAACTATCAAAAATTAAATATGGAGAAAAAATATTAAAAGCAGTAAAGGAAGAGAAACAAATAACATACAAGGGAATCCCCATAAGGTTAACAGCTGATCTTTCAGCAGAAACTCTGCAAGCCAGAAGGGTGTATAAGGACATATTTAAAGTGATGAAAGGGAAAAACCTACAACCAAGATTACTCTACCCAGAAAAAATCTCATTCAGATTCGACTGAGAAATTAAAACCTTTACAGACAAGCAAAGCTAAGAGAATTTAGCACCATGAAACCAGCTTTACAACAAATGCTAAAGGAACTTCTCTAGGCAGGAAACACAAGAGAAGGAAAAGACCTACAAAAACAAACCAAAACAATTAAGAAAATGGTAATAGGAACATACATATCGATAATTACCTTAAATGTAAATGGATTAAATGCTTCAACCAAAAGACACAGACTCACTGAATGGTTACAAAAACAAGACCCGTACATATGCTGTCTACAAGAGACTTATTTCAGACCTAGGGACACATACAGACTGAAAGTGAGGGGATGGAAAAAGATATTCCATGCAAATGGAAATCAGAAGAAAGCTGGAGTAGCAATTCTCATATCAGACAAAATAGACTTTAAAATAAAGACTATTACAAAAGACAAAGAAGGACACTACATAATGATCAAGGGATCAATCCAAGAAGAAGATAAAACAATTGTAGATATTTATGCACCCAACATAGCAGCACCTCAATACATAAGGCAAATGCTAACAGCCATAAAAGAGGAAATCAGCAGTAACACAATCATAGTAGGGGACTTTAACACCCCACTTTCACCAATGGACAGGTCATCCAAAATGAAAAGAAATAAGGAAACACAAGCTTTAAATGACACATTAAACAAGATGGACTTAATTGATATTTATAGGACATTCCATCCAAAAACAACAGAATACACTTTCTTCTCAAGTGCTCACAGAACATTATCCAGGATAGATCATATCTTGGGTCACAAATCAAGCCTTGGTAACTTAAGAAAATTGAAATCGTATCAAGTATCTTTTCTGACCACAACGCTATGAGACTAGGTATCAATTACAGGAAAAAAATCTGTAAAAGATACAAACACATGGAGGCTAAAGAATACACTACTAAATAACCAAGAGATCACTGAAGAAATCAAAGAAGAAATCAAAAAATACCTAGAAACAAATGACAATGAAAACACGACGACCCAAAACCTATGGGATGCATCAAAAGCAGTTGTAAGAGGGAAATTTACACCAATACAGTCCTACCTCAAGAAACAAGAAACATCTCAAATAAACAACCTAACCTTACACCTAAAGCAGTTAGAGAAAAAAGAGCAAAAATCCCCAAATGTTAGCAGAAGAAATCATAAAGATCAGATCAAAAATAACTGAAAAAGAAATGAAGGAAACAATAGCAAAGATCAGTGAAACTAAAAGCTGGTTGTTTGAGAAGATAAAATTGATAAACCATTACCCAGACTCATCAAGAAGAAAAGGGAGAAGACTCAAATCAACAGAATTACAAATGAAAAAGGAAAAGTAACAATGAACAGTGCAGAACAAAGGATCATAAGAGATTACTATAAACAACTAAATGCCAATAAAATGGACAACCTGGAAGAAATGGACCAATTCTTAGAAAACTACAGTCTTCCGTGACTGAACCAGGAAGAAATAGAAAATATAAACAGACCAATCACAAGCACTGAAATTGAAACTGATTAAAAATCTTCCAACAAACAAAAGCCCACGACCAAATGGCTTCACAGGCAAATTCTATCAAACATTTAGAGAAGAGCTAACACGTATCTTTCTCAAACCCTTCCAGAATAGAGCAGAGGGTGCAACACTTCCAAACTCATTCTACGAGGCCACCATCACCTTTATTCAAAACCAGACAAAGATGTCACAAAAACAGAAAACTATGGGCCAATGTCACTAATGAATATAGATGCAAATATCCTCAACAGAATACTAGCAAACAGAATCCAACAGCACATTAAAAGGATCATACACCATGATCAAGTGGGGTTTATCCCAGGTTTGCAAGGATTCTTCAATATACCAAATCAATCAACGTGATGCACCATATTAACAAACTGAAGGACAGAAATCATATGGTAATCTAAATAGATGCAGAAAAAGCTTTTGACAGAACTCAACACCCATTTATGATACAAACTCTCCAGAAAGTAGGCGTAGAGAGAACCTACCTCAACATAATAAAGGCCATATATGACAAACCCACAGCAAACATCATTCTCAGTGATGAGAAACTGAAATGATTTCCACTAAGATCAGGAACAAGACAAGGTTGCCCACTCTCACTGCTGTTATTCAACATAATTATGGAAGTTTTAGCCACAGCAATTAGAGAAGAAAAAGAAATAAAAGGAATCCAAATCAGAAAAGAAGAAGTAAAGCTGTCACTATTTGTAGATGACATGATACTATACATAGAGAATCATAAAGATGCTACCAGAAAACTATTAGAGCTAATCATTGAATTTGGTAAAGTAGCAAGATACAAAATTAATGCACAGAAATCTCTTGCATTCCTATACTCTAATGATGAAAAATCTGAAAGAGAAATTAAGGAAACACTCCCATTCACCATTGCAACAAAAAGAATAAAATACCTAGGAATAAACCTACCTAAGGAGACAAAAGACCTGTATGCAGAAAACTATAAGACACTGATGAAAGAAATTAAAGATGATACAAACAGATGGAGAGATATACCATGTTCTTGGATTGGAAGAATCAACATTGTGAAAATGACTATACTACCCAAAGCAATCTATAGATTCACTGCAATCCCTATCAAATTACCAATGGCATTTTTCCCAGAACTAGAACAAAAAATTTCACAATTCGTTTGGAAACACAAAAGACATAAAATAGCCGAAGCAATCTTGAGAAAGAAAAACAGAACTGGAGGAATCAGGCTCCCAGACTTCAGACTATAGTACAAAGCTACAGTAATCAAGACAGTATGGTACTGGCACAAAAACAGAAATATAGATCAGTGGAACAGGATAGAAAGCCCAGAGATAAACCCATGTATATATGGTCACCTTATCTTTGATAAAGGAGGCAAGAGTATACAATGGAGAAAAGACAGCCTCTTCAATAAGTGGTGCTGGGAAAACTGGACAGCTACATGTAAAAGAATGAAATTATAACACTCCGTAACACCATACACAAAAATAAACTCAAAATGGATTAAAGACCTAAATGTAAGGCCTGACACTGTAAAACTCTTATAGGAAAACATAAGAAGAACACTCTGTGACAAAAATCACAGCAAGTTCCTTTTTGACCCACTTCATGGAGAAATGAAAATGAAAACAAAAATAAACAAATGGGACCTAATGAAACTTCAAAGCTTTTGCACAGCAAAGGAAACTATAAATAAGATGAAAAGACAACCCTCAGAATGGGAGAAAATATTTGCCAACGAAGCAACTGACAAAGGATTAATCTCCAGAATATACCAGCAACTCATGCAGCTCAATATCAATAAAACAAACAACCCAATCCAAAATGGGCAGAAACCTAAATAGATATTTCTCCAAAGAAGATGTACAGATTGCCAACAAACACATGAAAAGATGCTCAACATCACTAGTCATTAGAGAAATGCAAATCAAAACTACCATGAGGTATCACCTCACACCAGTCAGAATGGCCATCATCAAAAAATACAAGCAATAAATGGCTGGAGAGGGTGTGGAGTAAAGGGAACTCTCTTGCATTGTTGGTGGGAATGTATATTGATACAGCCACTATGGAGGACAATATGGAGGTTCCTTACAAAACTGAAAATAGAACCACCATATGACCCAGCCATCTCACTACTGGGTATATACCCTGAGAAAACCATAATTCAAAAAACGTCATGTACCACAATGTTCATTGCAGCTCTATTTACAATAACCAGGATATGGAAGCAACCTAAGTGTCCATCAACAGATCAATGGATAAAGAAGATGTGACACACATATACAATGGAATATTACTCAGCAATAAAAAGAAACAAAACTGAGTTATTTGGAGTGAGGTGGATAGACCTATAGTCTGTCATACAGAGTGATGTAAGTCAGAAAGAGAAAAACAAATACCGTATGCTAATACATATGTATGGAATCTAAAAAAACAAAAAAATTGTTCTGAAGAACCTCGGGGCAGGACAGGAATAAAGATGCAGATGTAGAGAATGGACTTGAGGGCACGGGGAGGCGGAAGGGTAAGCTGGGACGAAGTGAGAGAGTGGCATGGACTTATATACACTACCAAGTGTAAAATAGCTAGCTAGTGGGAAGCAGCTGCATAGCAAAGGGAGATAAACTTGGTGCTTTGTTGACCACCTAGAGGGGTGGAATAGGGAGGGTGGGAGGGAGGGAGATGCAAGAAAGAAGAGATATGGGAACATATGTATATGTATAGCTGATTCACTTTGTTATAAAGCAGAAACTAACACACCATTGTAAAGCAATTATACTCCAATAAAGATGTTAAAAAAAAAATTTATAAAGCACATGTAATATATGGTGTATTAGTGTTCATGCCTTTGTGAGAACTGAAATTTCAACTAATGAAATTGCTACAATGACCAATGAGAAATATTGAACAAGTCATTTTATACCTCTGTGGCTCAGTTTTTTGTCTGTAAAATGGATAGGCATGTAAGTAAGTGGTAGGCCGTAATTCTTAACTTTTATGATTCCATGAAATTATGAAATAATTCTTATTAAAATGATCATTTTATTTTCTTGTCCCATCCTTAAAATGAGCTACCGTATTAGAGATTCCACTGGTTTTCAATAAATTGAAAGGAATACTAAGTTACAGTTTTATCAGCCAGTTGTATTTTGTCTGTAACACTCTCTGTAATAGAAAAGTACTTAATGAGGTCATCTTACAGTATGAATGAATTCTACTTTGCCTTTAGTGTTAATCTTTCAGTGCTACAGAATGTGCTGTTGGAGGGATAACGAAGCCCCCTTAATATCTAACCACAAACACAATGAATAAAAAATGCACTGATTTAATTTAGAAAATGTATTGTAAACATTGGAGATTAAAAGTATTTAAATGGAAATTTTCTTACCACTGTGCAGTTGCCTTCACAACACATATCTCGAGGGAACATTTTACACAGTTAATTAGTTAAGTTAGTTTATAGTTCTAAAAAAAAAACAAACTCACATTGACTCCAAATTTAAATATATATGGTATTAATCTTGCCCATTCAGCTATATAGCACACTTGCAAATAATCATAATTTGACATTATTCTAAAAAGAGCCTAAATTTTAATTTCTAGATCATGGTTGTCACAGGATTGATGGTGAGTCCCAGAAAGATAACAACAGAGACAAAGCATTTAAGTTCCTTTAATGTAGATAAAGACTATAAAAACGTAACTGCTCACAGTAAATTCCATAGAGCAGAGGACTCAGTCATATGCTCAAAGCAGGAAGAGCGACCCTCCCTGGTCCTCAAGTGTCCACAGGCCCTCACCACAGTAAGAATCCCATCAGATTTGAGAGTTACTCCTCACCTCACACATGCTCACCTACCTGCCCACATCTTTCTCGATATACATATTATGACCCCTCCCAACTGTCCTGGAAACTCTGGTGATAAGTCCTGCTCTTCAGTTACAGATCAGATAAACAACTGGCATTTTCAGTGTGTACTGTGAACTAGAAGAATGGAAGGTCAGTTTTTTTGGCATACCCCCTTTCAAGCCCAAGGTCTATTTTTTACAGCTGGAAAGAATTGGTTGTTGTTAGATTTATACACATACACATGTGTAGTAGTAAGTGATTTTATAAAGTTATTGTGGTTTAAACAGAGCACATGTCTGTATGTGTATGCATGTGTATACATATATAAAAAGTACCATTGGATTAACTCAAGGTTATGGAATCTGAAGTCAGAGAAACTCCACTAGCTGTGTTATGTTGAACAAGTGACATAAAACTCTGTATCAGTTGCCTTATTTGTGGAAAGGAGATAATAGTAGCTACTGCCAGGAGTATCATGATGATTAAATGAATTAGAGTATATTAGGCCTTTAATACAGTATCTATTTCAGAGTAAGCACTTGAAAACTGTTAGCTAATTTTTTTTTTTTTTTTTTTTTTTTTTTTTTTTTTTTTTTGCGGTACGCGGGCTTCTCACTGCTGTGGCCTCTCCCGTTGTGGAGCACAGGCTCCGGACGCGCAGGCTCAGCGGCCATGGCTCACGGGCCCAGCCGCTCCACGGCATGTGGGATCCTCCCGGACCAGGGCACGAACCCGTGTCCCCTGCATTGGCAGGCGGACTCTCAACCACTGCGCCACCAGGGAAACCCTGTTAGCTATTTTTAATCACTGTTTTTGTGGATTCAGGATTTCTTGAAAATGTCATCCCGTTTCATTTTCCTTGTCCTTTTGAGCTGGCCGTGGTTTAACCTAGTATCTTTTTCATCTTCTATGAAGTTTTCTTAAATTTTAAAGTAGCAAAAGAATATAGCAGATTTATAGCAGTAGGGAAAAAATCAAATATAAAATTATCTTAACCTTTGGGACAAAAATTTACACGTGTTATTCACTGTTCAAAATACTATCTGACTTATCACTGGATTTACCAAAGTATTAAGATCATCAATTAGAAAAGATTTTTTTCTGTTCTATTCAAATATAGATTTACAAAGAATATTATTTGATAAAGAATTATTATTAGTAACTGATTTTATAAAGTTATGAATGTTTAAACAAAACATTTATTAGGTAGAAGACATATATATCATCTATTTTATAATATTATTACTGAAATTTGCCTTTAAAAATTAACATTTCCTTATAGCATTCTATTTCTAGATATTTACCTTTGGTACACTATGACAGTGATCCCATAATCTCATGTTTGTGAACTCAATAGAAAATTCTTGTTACACTCTATATTTTTGTGTTAAGAATAATTTTGTTTTAAATTTAATTTCCAAGTTACACATTCCTTTGTTTCAGAACCTCCGCTCTCCAAAGTATCTGTGGAAATGTTTTTTTCAGTTATTTGTTGGTGTCTCATTCCAAGACCCCCAAGGTTTAGCCTGTGCTTTTTGAGTTAAGACATGCTCCCAATCTTCCAGTTAGGTCAACCAGAAAAATTCAGATATGATAGAAGGTCAGTCGAAGAAATTCATATCAAAACAACTACTCACCATGTCATTATGACAGCCTGCTGTAACAAATGTGCTTCTGTTTTAACTTATGACAATTAATTGCTAAAAGTAATTTAATCTGACAGAGGCAGGGTGTTGAAAGGCTCCTGGAGATGTCATAAAAGCGACCTTTCTGCCCATGTGCTGCCAAAAGCCATTTTAACAAGGAGCTAAGGAAACAGTGCAACTTCTTTTGTACTTTGTTAATTAGTTATTGATTTGAAACAATGCACTTCCAAATACTGTTAGAGGAGTTAGATGCCAGCAAGGTCACCATGTGACAGTCTAGTCCTGATGATCTTTATAGCATATGAAGATTCTTTGAAGCCTTCTGTTCTGTTATCCTAAAATGGATATTGTCTGGTTTGCTAAAACGACTACAGTTTTATTTTATCATTCATCTTTTTAATTTAAAATATTTTATATAATAATAATCTGATACTTAGTCATATTTTAATTACATGATGTAGTCCAATTTTCAGAATACTCGTGGATTTAGTCTCAAGTGATTACATATTCTACAGAAGAAGTGTTTGTGGTTTGATTAGTGATGCCAAAGGGAACAAGGAAATAATATTTTAGTCTAAAAAAAAGGAAGCAAGATAGAGGTTCTAGAATTCCTTTATTGAATGTACTAGTTGATCTCTTTTTAAAAATTTGGATATATAATTTTAGTTTTGATGATTTCATCATGTTGCTAATAGAAGTTAAATAAATTTCCTGTAATTCTTTTAGAAGAGTCTTCAGATTGCTTTTCTTAATAAAGTACTTAAGTGCAAGTTAAAACTTCAGGCCCTCGTACACGTTAGCTTGCAAGACACTGTGGAGGACAGAAAGATCAGAGGGAGAGCTGGTGTAGCACATGAGTTAACAGTAGGGATTTTCAATTCAGACTGCCTGTGCCCTAATCCTGAATTGCACTAATTAGTTGTTTTCACTTGAACAAGCTACTCAACTTCTCTGTGCCTCATTCATGCAATAGGAATCATAATAGTACCTACCTCATAGTGTGATTGTGAGGATTGAATGAGTTAATACATGTAAATTACTTGATCAGAAACTGGTAAGAGGTAACCACCCAATAAAAGTTAGCTGCTATCGTTACTATAATAATTAATAATAATAAAATAAATATTAGTTTTCTTATTTTTTCTCATATTTGTCTTATTAATTAGAATATCTTTGCTATACGTAGGAGATAATAAAAATAGCATGGTAAAATCATTCTCTGTGTTTTGTGATGGACAATAAAGGAAACATTTGGTGTGACCTTGTTCTAAAACACCAATTTTCTCTTTTACTATTAAAATGTGTAAAAAATTTCAGTTTGTTTTTACGGTGAAAAATCTAGGCTGTGGTAGAGGAAATGTTTTTCTTAGGATAGAGACATTCTAAAATGCCTGCTTTTTATTAAAACGTTTACACTAATTAGGGCAAGTTGAAAAGTTTTTATCAAGCTAAATTATTTCAGTAAATAGACAAAACTTCGTGAAAAAGCATATTATGCTAAGCACTAGTTTTATTTTAGTAACTTCTCCATTAACAAGGAATGCATGTCAAAATACTGATAATTTACAACTATAAACCTGGTGAAATTGATAAAAATTTGAAGGGGCTCTAGTAGCTATTGTTGGCCGGATATAAAGAAAAGATTGCTCTCACCCGCTATGATGTGAATGTGAGAGAGCATATACCTTTCAACCCAGCAGTCCTTTTCCTGGGAATCTGTCTCATTGGAATAAAATCATTGCTAATTCAAATCTACATTAACATTTTTAAAATATCAATTGATAACCAAAATTTAATATCTAGATTTAAAATCGTAAGATAGACTAGACTTGTAATAAATGAATTCTAGAACTGCTACCTTGTCTTCACCTTTGGAAGCTAAAATAGGACTTAAATTCAAATTTTTCACAAATTTAGAATATCCAAATTTGTTTGAATGAATTAGGTTTGATTACAGCATGTAGAGAAGCTATACTATATAATATGTTTGAATTAATATTAAATTTTTTATTATTATATTTTCAAGGTGTTTTAAGAAGTTGGTTTATGACAAAGTAAATAATTATTTCAAGTATGTAAGTAATTAATTACATCTTAGTTATATCCTGACTGAATTCAAACATCTATTATAATGCTGTTTGCCATGCTTCATATTTTGTATCTGTTCAACCTCCCTATAATATACTCTTCGTTCCCAGGTTTTTGTTCTATTTGATTAAAAGAAGGTATAATTTTCGAGGTCTCACAGCTTAACCTCCTGTGTACAAATGAGGAATATGAGCATCCAAGATGATAAGTGAACTACCCGAAGTCATAAAGCTGGTTCAGTGGCATTCTCTGGACGAGAATTGGTCTTTGTGGGGTGGGGTAGGGGTTGAGAGAGAAAATATGTTGTCGCTGGCAGATGTACGTAATCCTTCCATAGTTTTAAAATAAATTATCAAATATTTGGGAACGGTTCCTCTTTCACAGTATAATCACAGACAAATCATCTGGTTAACATGTGTCTTACAAAGCAGGGATATCAAATCATAAGCGTTTACATTTGATCCACTGATGCCTAACAATAATTGTCCTGCCTATACAAACGCCTCAGCTTCCTAAGGCCCGCAGGAAATACCAGCTTCCATGATGATTACTTCCCTTCCTCCACTCCCTACATTTCTATAAAATGTTCTGTGTAATGCCTTACTTTCTTAGATAGAGCACACTGGAAATAATTTATCTTTTCTTGATGACCCAGGTTTGACATATGAGTTTTTGCTATATTATAATAATTGCTTTAGATTCAGATATAGATACTATGAGACATACTTAGCTTCTGACTATATACCATTTTGTCCAGAGAATGTTCTAGACTGAACTGTCTGGAATGCTTGGCATGTCTTCAGTGTACTGCCATAATGCTAATTACCTTTAGGATTAAACCTCACCCCTTCCCCAACACACACACACACACACACACACACACACACACACACACGGTGTTTCTTTTTACTTCTCACTCTGCTGAAGCACAGTCAGCTCTTCATATCCATAGGTTCTACATTCATGGATTCAACCATTTTATATAAGCAACTAATATAAAACTAAGTCATTTTATATATAGGACTTGAGCAGCCTTGGATTTTGTTATCTGCGGGGGGTCCTGGAACCAATCCCCCATGGATCCCGAAGGATGATTGTATTCATTAGATTGCAGTAGCTGGATCAGCCTTGGTGAGCGAGATGCATGCTTGAGGGCCTTCGCATCACATCCATCCTTGCCACACTGACTTCTCCATTCCCGTGCCGATTGTGCTAGCACTAAGGTAGCCGATAGCAGACTCTGGCAGACATAAACTGTCTGAGTCTTTCTGTTTTCTTGGTTGTTTTATTGCCTCTTCTGAGATGGACACTGTGTTGTGAGTGATAACATGTGATACAAGGATCTTCACTTAGTATACATCATTACTTTCTTCAAGGTTCTAAGAGCGATCGTAGCAAGGAATTATCACCATCTCCCAGGGTCCTTGCTAGGATGTTGTGGTAGGCAGGATAATGGCCTCCGAAAATGTCCGCATCCTAATCCCTGAAACCTGTGAGTATGTTATTTCACATGGCAAAGGAATTTTGCAGATGTGATTAAAATTAAGGACCTTAAAATGGGGAGATTATCCTGGATTATCTGGGTGAGCCCACTGTAATCACAAGAGTTCTTAAAAGTGGAAGAGAGAGGCAGAAGTGGGAGAGAGGGAGATGTGACTCTGGAAAAATGACCAGAAAGATACAAGGCTTCTTGCTTTGAGATGGAGGAAGGGGGCAGCAAGACAAGGGGGCAGACTCTAGAAGTTGGAAAAGGCAAGGAAATGGATTTTTCCCTTAGGGCCTCCAGAAAGGACTCCTTGATTTTAGCCCATTGAGACCTATGTCAGACTTTTAATACACAAGACTATTAGATAATAAATTAGTGCTTTTTAAAGCCACTAATTCTGTGGTAATGTGTAACTGCAGCAATAGAAAATTTAGGCAAGTATTAAATCCTGTATCCTGAGTAGGTACTTATATATCAATCAACTTGCCTTTGTCCAACTTCACGTTCTGCCTGCCTTGATCCAGCACCTTCAGAATTTAGTCTCCTTGCACTCTGTACTCCCCTTGCTCCTGCCTATCAGTACTGACTAAGCAACTCCTTCCTGTTACACTTTCTCCCTTAAGAGGCCCAGCACTTCCCTGGCTAGGTTATATTGTGACTTAATCCTAATTGTTGGGCTGGGGTCTGCAGTGGACATGAAAGTGGGGTGGAGGAAGCCATGTTGTCTGGTAAAGGCAGCAGCTTCTGTACCATCTCCAAGCATGGGGAGAGCACTAGCTTTTAACTGGGAGACATGGGCTACTTCTGCAGTCCCTGAAGGTTCAGGGTAATCTCGGGACTGAGGTGACCCAGTTGTACCCATCCCATGTTTTAGGTTCCACTCCTGAATCAGGGTATTAACCCCACATTGAAACCTACCAGGGGAGAATCCAGCTTTCCCTGGAGCTCTGCTTCTCTCATAAAAGTACTGGGCCTGGTCCTTAGGTTCTTTGGCCCTCCTGCTGCAGGAGAAGAGAGCCTCTTTATATGCTGCTAAGGAAGCTTTCTGGCTTTCACACTTATTCTTATGCTGATTAATCACTCTATTGCCTTTGGAAATAGCCATCCAATTCCATAGTACTTCTAATGATGTACTTTAAGGTGTCAATACATGTACTTCCTTGTACATTCCTTTCTACCAGTATATACTTCCAGTTCATCACTAGTGAAAGTTTTTAGCAGTTGCACTGTTACTATGTACCAGGGTTTATCAGTGCTCCACCTACTACTGGCATTTTCAGCCAGCTGGTGGATAGGTCATCCAGCTCCAAAATTTCGATTCAATACTTTAGAGTCAACTTTTTCAGACCACTCACTGGAACCAGCTGTCACAGGTCAGTTTCCCTGGGAAGCAGGCTCTGATGCAGAGATTAGCATGTAGAAGATTTGCTGGGGATTATTCTCAGTATAAAAACCTATAAAGAAGTGAAGGCATCACTACTGACCCTCACAGGGTACAAAGATAGTCCTATAGAGTTCCAAAATTCGGGCAAGGAGCCAGGAACTTATTCTCTAGCACTAATCAGTCTTTGGAAGCGGTTTCTCTCCAAGAAGGAAGCATAATCTTGGGCATGGTAGTTCTCTTTCCCTGAAATCAGTGACAGGAAAGAGGGATTTGGGGAATCCTTGGCTGCAAGAGCTGTCAGCCATCAACACTCACAGCAGATGGGAAAATGAGTGCTTCAGTCTTACTGAGGTGGGGTTGGGGTACTGAATGGCATATCACAGTACAGGATTGGGGTACTGAATGGCATATCACAGTCAAACTACAACTATTACTATATGTATTTCTAAATAATATGTTGTTCACTTCAAATTGTTGAACAGCAAACACAGGCCTAATTGTGTAAGGAAAGGAAAATATTGCTAGTATTAGATGAAAGCTCCTAGTAGCAGATAAGCTGAACACATACTTTGGATCACGCTCTGACTTCAGCTTCCCTAAACATTTAAAACAGGCCCCTTATAGGAAACTCAGGAGACAATATAGTCTTAAAAAACATGGCTTTCAACAGTTGGAGCATCTGGCAGAGGAAATAAGCAGAAATATGGTTAAAGGGAGTGTGCTCTTTATATTTACTTTTTTTTTTTTGATATGGACCATTTTTCAAGTCTACTGAGTTTGTTACAATATTGCTTCCGTTTTATGTTTTGGTTTTTTGGCCCGAGGCATATGAGATCTTAGCTCCCCAACCAGGGATTGAACCTGCACCCCCTGCATTGGAAGGTGAAGTCTTAACCACTGGACCGCCAGGGAAGTCCCTGTATTTCCTGTTTCTAAGCTTACCCTGGTCTAAGCTAGGTCCTACAACACTTTTGTGAAGTATAATGAGTGTCCTCAGCTGAATCAGCAACAGAGCATTAACAATACACCGTAATCTCATTAGCAAGAGGTTAGGAAAATCCAGATCCAAATCCAGGTCAGGCTCATTGGGTCATTATGTCTTAAGATGATGATGCATTTGTAGTGGGGGTCATGGTGATGACAGCCTTCAGCATATTTGTGTCTTGAGTCGCATTGCTACCACCTAGTCTGGTTGCCCACTGCATCTGGTGTCCAGCTATCATCCTGACATCTTCCTTCACCATTTTTCTGAAGATTACTTTTTTTACTTTCTTGTGTTATTTCTTCCATTTCCTGTAGTTCATGCCTTCGTCTTTCTTGGTTTATTTCTTATTTTGAAGGCGCACATCTTCCAGTTGTTTCTTCAGAAGAGAGTAATGAGATATACTTTTTTTTGTTTTTGTGTCTTTATGTCTGAAAATATCTTTATCTTACACTTATGTTTGATGATATTTTAGCTGGGTATAGAATTATAAGTTGGGTATTATTTTCCTTTTGAATTTTGAAGACTTTCTTTTATCATCCTGATCCTTCTGTTGTTATTAAAAAGTCCAGAATTGTTCTGAATCCTAATCTTTCATTTTTCTATCTTGAAACTTATAGAATATTCTTATCCTGGGTTCTAAATTTCACAATGATAGACCTTTATTTAGATCTATCCAGCCATTATATTGGGTACTTTGTCAGCTTTTTCAGTTCAACAGCTAATGTTCTGGGAAATTTTGTGTTCATTTCCTCCCTTCTGTTTTTTTGGATAATAAATCTCTTGAACTTATTGTTTGATTTATTACTTTTCTATTTTTTATATCTTTTTGCTTCTAGCAGATTTCTTTAACTTAACCATCTGACTCCTCTATCAGATTTTTCATTTCTGCTATTTTGCATTCAATTTTCTAGAGCTCTTTTTATTTTTTGAATATTCCTTTTAATAGTATCCTGTTCTTGTTTTATGAGTGTACTGTTTTCTCTCATCTCTCTGATAATAATAATAGCAGTGTTTCTGAAATTTTCCTCTTTCTGCAAAGTCTCAGTTTCTTCCAAGTTGCCTTTTTCTATTTATTCTGGTCTTTCCATTTTGTATTATAGGCTGTCTTCATGTGTCTAAGAATGTTTGGCAGTCTGTTCATGTTTATCAGTGGGAATTAAAAAGCTAATTGGAACCTCTGAGTGTATGGGTGAGACATGTGATGTTTGAGCTTCACTATAAGTAATCTGAGTAGTCTGTTGGGAATTTTCCTCCATGCCCACCCCCATCCATCTGTATCTGTTTTTTGTGGGAGGTTTTGGTATTGGAATTTTTTCCAGCTTTATTGAAATATAACTGAGATATAACATTGTACAAGTTTGAGGTATACAATGTAGTGATTTTATATATGTATGTATTACAAAATGATTACCACAATAGGTTAGTTAACACATCTTAGGTTAGTTAACACGCCTATCACCTCACATATTTACACTTTTTTTGTGTAGTGAAAACTTTTGAAATCTACTCTCTTAGCACCTGTCAAATATACAATACAGTAGTGTTAACTATAGTCACCATGCTGTTTCATTGTATCCTCAGAACTTATTTATCTTACAACTGGAAGTTTATACCTTTTGACTACCTTCACCCATTTTCCCACCCCGCTTGCTCCTCACCCTGGCAACCACCAATCTGTTCTCTGTTTCAGAGTTTGTTTTTTTTTTAGATTCCACATATAAGTGAGATCATACAGTATTTGTCTTTCTCTGTCCATCTGTATCTTTAGAAATTTTATTTAACCTGGTTTGATTTTCCAAAGAAGATTCCTCTAGTCTTCTGCCTAGAGACTGAAGGTCTGACTACTTACAATCCGAAAGTTTAGAAGGGATGAAGGCTGGGGAAAGAGAGGGAAGGTAGTTCACTACATTCCATATCAATTTGCATATGGTACTGCTATCCCCGTTTCAAAATCTCTCCTGTCAGAATGTGGAAAGACATTTACCGAGTTGCATGGAATGGAAGAGGGGAAAAGAAATGCTGTCAAACAGTCTTATTTTAGCACATACATCCACACTCCTTCAATCCTGGGGGGTACCTAGAATACCATCTCTGTGCTTTGGAGGATTTTACAGTATAAATGGAATTGGTTTTTAGCTTTACCTGTCGCCATCTTGGGATTTGACTGTCTCAGATATGCTAAATCAGTTACCATTCTTATATCTGCTCATCTTCCAAATGTCATGGTGTTTTCTCCTCCCTTGTCCTCCTAGGCCTTGTGGATTTATGTCTTTGAAAAAAAAAATCTTTTACTGTAGTGTGTATAGGGTATGGGGAGATAATGCTGTCTTAAAAATATGGATGTTTAATCTGCCACTCTAAGCTGGAACTGAGATTGCAAGTATTTACAGCAAGGGTCAACAAACTTTTTCTGACCCTGCTAACCACTGATTCTAACACTATAGTTTTGGCTTTTCTAGAACTTCCTATAAAATGAATCATACAATATGTAGTCTTCTGTGTCTAGCTTCTCTCACTTAGCTTTATTCTTTGTTATGGATGACTGAATGGCAGAAAATTAATAATAGATCTCAAGCCAGGTTCAGTTTAATTCTCATAAGGTGGCAGAGATGATTCAAGGAAAAGGAGGACACATTTAACTTTCAGAAAACCAAGAGCTTCATTTCACAAAGAAAGTTTTTTTCATGTGAACCTGGCCCACAGTGCATGATGTCTACATAAGCAACACTTGTCCCTTTTTTCTTAAAGGCCCTTTGCCATTTGGTTCAGTGCTATATACAGCAACGACCTTGATTATGCCTACAGAGAGCAAAGGATATTAAGGTGTTTTAACACAGCAGTATAAAGTGATTAAGATTACTGATATGGAGTTGGACTACCTAGGCTTGAATTCTGGCTCTGCCATATACTAGCAATTTTCTTGAGTAAGTTCCTTAATCATTTTTTGGCCTGTTTAGCTGATTATGAGGGTAAAAATAGTACTTCATAGGATTGTCAGAATTAAATGAGTTAATACCTGTGAAGTATTTAGATCCGTGCCTGCCTCCATATGTGCTATAAAAGCATTTTTATGATTGTATTGTAGATTGCACTAAGAGAGGAGAGCCTAAATTTTTTTAAAGTGAGTAGGATCATCAGTGTTTACTTTGTCAGAAGTGCTCTGGAGCATGGTTTTGGAATCTAAGAATCCTACCAGCTCTTATCTTCCTTTCATTCCAGGTTATACCTATTTTGTGGCAATTATGGCCCAATCACAAAGCATTTGGCACCATTTCTATAAATAATAGGTTATAATTAATTGATTATCCATTTTTCCCCTAAATTCGTTGGTTAATTGTTGTTTGAACTTTATATTCAAATGCATAAAAAGACAAAGTTTAACTTTCACACATATCATTTAAAAGAATAGGTAGTATAGCGTAGAAGTTCAGATGCTAGAACCAGACAGACTAGTTTGTAATCTGGCAAGTTGTATGACCTTGAACAAAATAATTAATCTCTGTAAACTGGGATATTTAGAGTGTCATAAAGTCATTGTAAAGATTAAATGAGAGAAAGCATATAGCCAGTTCAAGTGGTTACCATCCTAGGCAAGATATGGTGATAGCTTGGGCTGAGATAGTAAGAGTGGAAATTGAGAGAAGCTTATGGATTCTAGAAATATTTTTTGGAGGATAAATTAAGTTGGATCAATAAGAGAGACAGAGGAGGAGGAAGATGTCAGGGATGACTTCCAGATTTTTGGCATGAACAACTGGGATAGTGGAGGTACCACTTGACAAGATGAGAAAGGCTAAAGGAAGAACAGATAATAGGATTTGGGAAACCGATACAGAGTTTACTTTTGGACACGTTAAGCTTGAAAATCTGTGAAATTGAAATGTGTTTGATATGGTTCTGTATACCGGTCCTTTGTCAGTTATGATCATTATGAATGTCTTCTATTTATAGTTTATTAAATATAGCCATATTGACAAGTAAGGTAGCCTTGAATCTGTCTCTAAGATTGATGGCCGTCTATAATATCTTGACGCCTAAAAGGTAGGAAAAAAATGGATAGTTTTAAAATAGCTCAAACTTATATTTCTTTTGTTTGTTTTCATTATGTTTAAGGTTGAATTGTATGAAATTGCTATTTTTAAGGTCAAAAATGTCTAATATTGGTAACTTCATATGGTTCTGTTTAATATTTAAAGACCATATAATGGTCCTTTATTTTTGAAGATGTTTTTGCTAGATGTATGCTGTAACATCAGTTTTTATGCATTCATATGTTCTCCTAGTCCTTTAATCATCATTAAACACAAAGACCTATACTTTTTAAAAGATAACACATTTAAAATATGACAAAATGAAGATAAATTTTTAATCCAAAGTATTTAACTGGATTAAAATAAAATTATATTCCATATGACATTACAAAATATATTTTACACATAACTGTTCTTATAAATGTTTTGTTCTGTACTAATGTACAATTTATACTCTTCATGTACAAAGGAGTTGAATAACAGAATCATCTAAAAGTTTAAAGCTAAACCATATGATTTTCTTGTGTGTGCCTTTCTGGATTAGGGTCATATGCTATTTGTGTTTCATTTCTTCTGAAAGCATACCCTACTGACCAATTCCTAAAAGTATAAATTTTCTTTTATCTTGTACTTGTGGATTGGTTGGGTGCAAGAAGGTAACTTACATTTTTGCATCCTCATAAATCCCTCTGACTTGGATATCTGCCTCCCATTTGGATTTCATTTAGCCATATTTTACCTAATGAGGTTTTAGCATCTTAAAAGAAACAACTTTGATTTGTAGATTTTGTCATAAAAAATTGTGGATTTTATATTAGTGTTCTTTCTCCAGCTGATGCCTCCAGTGTAAGTAGCAAATCAGTGATAGAACTAAGGGCAGCTGGTGAGAGAGAGAGAGAGAGAGAGAGAGAGAGAGAGAGAGAGAGAGAGAGTGAGAGAGACAGAGAGAGAGTGTGTGTGTGTGTGTGTGTGTGTGTGTGTGTGTGTGTGTGTGTGATATATGTGACACAGCCGGAGTTAATGACATAGGTATGTGCTGGTTTAAAGTAAAAAATGCTAGACTTTATTATTCATAAAGAAACTTTCTTAGTAGATATGCTTACCATTGTAATCACAGAAAGACTTATATAAAGTAAAACAAAATAATCTTGAAGTTTTGATTTTAAAATTGGACATTTGAAAAACCCTGAAATTCATTCAATTTTCATTTTACTTTTCCTAAAATCAGTTATAAGTTTAAAATATATATTATAGGAGAACTCATTTTATAACTTCGTAGCAACAGGTTAGCTGAAGAAAAATCTGTCAGGTTTGGCAGTGGTTCAGAAAATATGTGAACCTGTCACTGTAAGCAGTCTCAAAGGGCGAAATGCTTTACAGGAGCTAATTAACCTTAGAAAATAATTACACAAATATGCAAATGTTGTTTAGATAATTCCATGTGTTATCAGCTCAGGTATTCCATCATAAATGCAGACCTTGCAATGCCTAGGTAGTAGAATCTGGCATAGTTGATAAGGCTTTGGTTACTGTATCACTTCTGTTTGGCATTTAACAATTAATGATGCCAAGAGTACATCAGGAAATTCAGCCTGTACTCTGAATACTACTGAGCTCCACGGTGTAAATATTCTATGCATTCTGCCACTAGCAAGTTCTAATTAATCGATTTACTTTTGTCTTCATGCACTTTGTATATTTGCATATTTTAAAATCATCCAGCTTGAAGTTACTCAATACAAAATGCACTCTGATGTGAAATTCATGGAGAAACCTGTAAAGTAGATTTAGTATGTTTGCATTTCTGTAATTGAGGCATATTATAAAGTCTTTCCTCTTGAAATCTGTTTAGTTTCAAAAGACACTGCTGGTAGTATACACTCTGTGGATTCTGGTTTATAAATATATAATGATTGTGGACACAGTGTGGGCTGTGGGTTGGAATGACACAGATGCGCCTTGGAACAGCACCATCTCATTTATAAAATGGGGTTTTAGTAATGTAATATGTCAGAAATATATATTAAAAACTACTCTAAGTTAATTAATTCCTGTGCTACCATTATTGGGCTTAACTGTTGCAGGAAGCAGCAAATTTTTGGCAGAATTTGTTGCATCTTATAATGATGAGGATCTGGCTTTCCTAACTAAACATTTGAATAGAAAAAAGCCATACATTTGTGAAAGCCTTGGGAAATAGTCACATAAGAAAGCCAGGTTTTTTATAGCTAAGGTTTATCTCCTTTATCACCTGTTTTTAAAAATAATACTTTGAGTTAAACTATTCCTTAATTATAGTCCTTCAAATACGGAATTCATGTAGCATCATTAACTTTCTTTTGACGATTCAGGATCACGATTGTTCCTGTCAGTTATCGTGCTTTAAATGCAGCACTGTCCTTAAGTTGCTCAGTGACAATGCTGGTAGTCCCAGACTCCTTGCGCTATATGTGCTCTTCCAGTGTTTGTGGGTTTTCTGTTTTTTCAGCTATCACTTTTTACTCTTACACCTGTTTGAAACAACCCCTTTGATTTGCCACTTGTAAACATGCAGTGGGTTCGGCACAGATGTTAGAATTTGTTAGATATGAAGATGTAAAGATCCCACTCAGATGCTGATTCCCTCTTAGAAGCCAGCAGTAGTTATTCAGTAGGATTTCTGATTTTTTCGTTGTTGTTTTCTTATTTTATTATAAAGAGCATTCACTTTGTACTAATTTTGGAAAGTTCAGAAAGGTCTAAAGGAACTAAAAATAGAAAATATTCATAATCCCACCATCCATAAGCAGCTGCTTTTAATATTTTTATTTGATTCTTCCTAGTCTTTTTCAAGCCTTTTTTCATAGTGAAAATTATACCACCTATAAAATTAGATGAACTGCATGTATTACTTCATAAGCTCACTGAATACTATAGCTACTTAGATAAACTGTAATTTACTTAAATATTTATTTTTGCATTATTGGACATTTAGGCGTTATCCAGTTATTTGCTTCTATAAATGAGATAATGATAAACGTCTCTGAACGTCAGTCATTTGCCACTTTCCAGATTATTAGAAGCTAGATTCCTGAAATGGAGTTTGAATATTCCTTTGTCTTGGTTTTTGCAGTGCATCTCATGGTACTTTGTCAACAGTGTCATTGCCAATAGTACTAGCATTGTTAGTCGTTTATTAAATGCCTATAGCATGCCTTCTGTTTATAGCTTGAATCCAAAAGAGAATCTACCTTCAAATTGCTTATATCCTAGAAGGAAGAAGTGACATGGCATATTAGATAAATAGCAGGATAGAGAAGAACCAATGAAATAGTACAGGATTCAATTTAAGCTACCATGGCTAATAGTAGAACTGACATGTAAACTTGATCCAACAATATTTTACAGTAGTTTTTGTCAGGATAATAATACATGTAAATAGATTAAATACTTTCCATATATTGCTTGTAAGATGCTGTGGGTCAAAGGTTAGCAAAACTCCTTCCCCTTCTGTATGAGAATCTGACCTTCAGTTAACTTTCTAGCTCTATGTCCCTGGAAGCCTGATAAGGTGGTGTCTTAAGTTAGGTTTCCCAGGTAACAGATTCTGAAGTTGCATGTAAGAAGTTTGTTGGGGGATTCTCTTGGGATCAGCACCTGTAGGAGAGCAAAACAATAGATTTTGGTCCAAGGAGTTGAACTTCAATATAGTCACAGCAAAGGCCTCATCTAACTCCTTGGTGATCTCTGGATCTGGGATGGCTTTTCAGAGATGTCCTGCCTTGAGGCAAGAGATAGGTCCTTTATAGATCCACATCATCTCAACCAGACATTGGATGTAAATTGCCCCAGAGGTGGGATTGTAACTTTAGTGAAGATAGCTTTATTTGGCTGAGGGCAATTCCTAGAGAGTACCTCAGTTAAAGCTATCCGCTGCCCAGTGTGCCACTTGCACGCTCAGGAAATGAGTGCCTCTAACTAAAGGAGGCTCTGGGAAACATACCATGGCATCCACTCTAAGTGGTTGGTTGCTGGGCAACACTGCCTATGGTAGAAAATGACCCCTGGTTGGTAAACTGCATCTGGATTAGAAGGAATTATAATGGACTATAAATATCATAATTTTGATCTTCCCTGAGGGTAGTAACTCTTGTAATTGGGCAAGTCCCTTGCAGGCAAGGACCCTGGAAGCCATGCCTATGGAGTTGTTGCAAGAGGTATTGGCTTCTGTAGGTTATAAGACTTTTAAGGCAGGATAACTCCTGTATCTGCCCGAGGTGAGTCCGATTCCCTCACTCCTGAGCTAACACCCCATGGGCCAAAGAGTAACTCCCACAAGGTTCTGTGTTGTGTCTGCTATGGGAACTGCTGTGAGGCTACCATTAAAAGGAATGCCTGCTGCTGCCCTGATGGCAAACTGTGATTCCTACCCTGGATCTTTTTGGGTCAATGTGTGTCAAGTGTGGCCTAGAATAATCTTGTATAATGGTTTAGTTGTGCCTATGGATAACCCCCTAAGTAGGTGTTAAAGACATTTTTTTTTTCAATTGAGTCTGTCTTTTTAGAACATTAGGTTTTAAAATCTAAAACTAAAGAATAATTTGATGACCTTACAGTCAGGCTGAAAATATTTAAGTACTTGGGGCACATGGATACTTGAGATTTCTTTTTCCTGCTGCTCATAGACCATTTTAACAGATATCGCCATAGACTGTGGAAGAAAAGACTCAGCTATAATACTAATCTCTGAAAACACTAGTCTTTATATGTGAACAGGGGAAAGAACTGTTAGTTCTTAGCTCTTCTTTAGTCATAGATGGGACATTTGGGCCTGGTTGGCAGTTTCCCTTATATATCAAAGCTTTGCTGATTTTTCCTCTGAAATTACTTATTCCATCCCTTCCTTTCCATTCACTCTGCCATCCCCCGAAGTAGTGGGAGAGTCTGTTACTTCTGAACTGCTCCCTTGGAAGTGTTCTCACCTTTAGGTTTTGCTTAGTCTGAGCTGCATTACCCATGAGATCCCAGACTGGATTTCATGATAGCAGTTTTGTCTAGGATTTTCAGCTATTCATGTGTAATCCAGATTTTCCCTGGAGCATGAATAAGATCTCTGGAAGTAGTAAGAAGGAAGGCTGGAAAGATGGGTTTAGAGATGTTGGCTAAAGAGTTCCTGTTATTTATTTTGTAGGCAGTGGCAACCATTTCAGTAAATGACCTTTCAGGCAGGAGAGTGAGTTGATCAGAGCCAGGCTTCAGCAAGATTAAGGTGGCAACAAAGTAAAGGGAGAGACTAAAAGAAATGAGACTAGTTAAGAATCCATTGTAGGAGGACTCAAAATGAGGTGGGAATGAGAGGGATGGGACAGATAGGCTCTCAACAGTATAAAGGAAGAATTAGTGACTGTGAGAAGAAAGCAAGCAGGACTTCGCTGAGGTCAGGTAGTGTGAATTTATAACAGACCCATTGGACTTGGTGTCAGGACAGTCCATCAGGAATAGAGAAAGTAATACTCCTCATACACTAATGCCTCTCCTCTCTTTATGTATTAACACCCTTATGAAATTGCAAACACATTGAAGGCCAGGATCATGGCTTAGCTCTTATCATCCTTACATTTCCACTTCCAGCGCAGAGCCTAGGGGGACAGAGTAATCTAATCTCCTATGTGTTTTTATTCTGTCCATATATAGAAGAATATTTAGGACCATCACAGATATTTCACGTTGTTAGTTCTGCCAACTATCAGCAGATAGAAGCTTTGTTATCTCTATTCCTGTTTTGTTTTTACATTTCATTGTGAGATATAACTAGGGAGACCAGGTATCTGGGTTTTCTCTAGACAGTCCCAGTTTAGACCTGTTCTCCAAGCACAATTACTAACATTACCTTTCTTCACTCTCAAAGGTTTGTAGAATAAATTCTATGGTCCCTTTATATATATGTACAGAAAAGTGCTAAGTATGTGTTAGTCAGTTTAACTATAGCTATGAAGAACACACTTGTGGGGCTTCCCTGGTGGCGCAGTGGTTGAGAGTCCGCCTGCCGATGCAGGGGACACGGGTTCGTGCCCCGGTCCGGGAAGATCCCACATGCTGCGGAGCGGCTGGGCCCGTGAGCCATGGCCGCTGAGCCTGTGTGTCCAGAGCCTGTGCCCCGCAACGGGAGAGGCCACAGCAGTGAGGCCCGTGTACCGCAAAACAAACAAACAAAAAAAGAACACACTTGTGTAACTGCTACCCCAGTCAAGAAATGAAACATTGCCAGCCACTAGAAGTCTATTTCCCAATCACAACTCTATCTCTCTTCCTTAGAGTTAACCACTATCCTGCTTTTGATGATAACTATTTTCCTACTTTTTATACTAATGAAAGCTAAATTACTAAAGCCAAAAATGCCTGCAAAGATTTCCTTCCAATTATGATTCTTCTATTTATTTTACATACTTTAGGTGTGGGTAATTTCGTATTTATGTTACTAATAGATATCTTTGAAAGTATATTTGTATTTTAGTATATGACTACAAGGTTGTAAGTAATCATTTCTGAAGATACATGTTGTGTTTTTGTTATTTATTTATTACCCTGTGATTTAATGAAGAAGACACAGCTCTTGGCCTCAGGAATTTGATTAACAAGCAATTACAATACAAACTATTCAGTGCAATAATGGGAACATGTACAAGATGTGGCTGTAGGACATTACCTAGCCTTGGGGATGAGAGGGAAAACTTTCACTAGAAGGTGATGTTTTATTTGAGTTCTGAAGACAAGTAGGAATTATGCAGGTAAAGGTGGTGGGTGAATTAAAGGCAGAACACTTGGGTCACTTTCCAAACAACAATAACAAAAACAGCCCAGAAATAAGAAAAGTATGGCACAGTTAGGTTACTATAAGTTGTTCCCTGCAGTTGGAACACAGAGAGTGTTCTGTGTGGTCTCTCATGGTTGGAGAAGTATATCTTTTGGGTCATTGTATTTTGCACATACATTTCGAGGCAGAAGCCAGATCATGTAAGGCCTTAGTGTCATTCTGAGTTTGAACTTGGTCCTGAGGGCAATAAAAACACTTCAAAGAGTTCTAAGCAGTGAGTGAGCAACATGGCAACATGACCATATTTGCATTTTTGAAAGGTTATTCTTACTACGGAATTAGAGAGAGTATTTAAATGGGCAATCCTAGAGGCAGGGAAACTTGGACTGTAGACTGTTGCAGTCATCCACTTGTGAAAGGATGGGCTTGAGCTAAGCCAGAGGAAATGAGAAGGGAGAGAAGTAGATGGCTTTAAGAGACAGTTGGGGACAGAATCAACAGGTTTTTAATGATTGATTTTATGTGGAGTTTGAGGGAGAGGGAAATAAAAGATGATGCTCAGATTTCAGCAGGAGGTGGGGAGCAAAGACAGTGACACAGGTTTGGAGAGGAAATTATTAGCAAGGTGTTGAATTGGTTGAGTTTGAAGTATCTGTGAGGCATTCAAAAGGAAATGACCTTGGGTCTGGAGCTCTGGAGAGAAATTCAGGGTGGAGATAGTCATTAGGGAACAACAGCTTTTAGGTGGTAAGTGAAGCCATTCATATGGACCCTAATATGATATTTAAAAATTTCTGAGATGGAAAATGTGAATAAATTGTGTTCATTGTCTAGTACCATGACATTCTTAGGGAATTAGTCTTTTGGTGTTAAAGCTTCCAAGAAATATTCACACAAAACATTTTCACGATCTGTTTTAGTTTTTATCAGTTTGGGTTTTTTTAGCTCTTTGGTTGGTTGTTTTTTCTTTTTCTTCCTTTTTCACATTATCCGAGTTTTAATCACAAAATGTGCCAACTATAGCAATAAACACAATAAAATGAAGTTGTTATAGAACTTTTGGAACTAAAGCAACATTCATACATTTATTAGGGATTAGCAAATTAGGAGAAGTATAAAAGGTCCCAGGTTTATATGTTTAGATTTCTTCCAGTTCTAGAAATAAAATATGTATGGAAAAGTCTTTTAGGAAAAAGGTGTATTTTTAAAATAATATAAATTGAAAATATTTGTTAATTTTTTAAATTAAATTTTTTAAATTAAATTTATTAATTTAATTTAAATTTGTTAATTTGTTAAAATTTGTTAATTTAAAACAAATTTAAAAAATTTTAATTAATTTAAAAAAAAATTAATTTTAAAAAAATTAATTTAAAAAGTTAATTTAAAAAAAATTTAAAACAAATTTAAATTTGTTAATTTGTTAAAATTTGTTAATTTTCTGCTTATTTTCAGTTTACAGAGGTACTTACAACTTTATAAATCAAATAATTTAGCTGTATGTATACTATAAGTATTTTCAGGTATACATATAGAAATGTATCTGATTTTTCTTAGTGTTACACTGTTTTATCATAAGACCACTATAACTTTCTGCTATGCAATTCTAATGTACTTAGATATATTTTAATATCTCAGATATGCCCAGAATGAGCAATTTCCCCTCAAAAATGTACTTATTTAAAATACTTTCTTTCAGAATATTATAGTAGCACTTAAGTTTAGCAGTAATTTACTAATGGTTTAATACTAATTTATTCCCTAATTTGGATCTTCAATGTAGTTTTTTTGTATTGTTATTATTTGGAATGAGCTATAACCATCTTAGTTCTTGTGCTATGTAAGCAAGCATATAATTTAATTTTTGATTACTATGATAATAATTAGATACAGTATGATATATATTACATTTGTTTTACTTATAGGAAAATGGTTCTCCTGAAGAACATGCAGTCTATGTGTGGGACCATTTCATAGCCCAATCTGCAGCTGAGAATGTATTTTTTGTTGCTCATAGCTATGGAGGACTTGCTTTTGTTGAACTGGTAAGTGCATATTTAACTCTTGCTAATTTCCAAACTCCTTACAGATTTATCCCCTCCACTCCCTTTTTCGTGGTGTCATTACTTTAAATTATTTTATAAAGGATGAAAATTATGTATTTTGAGTAAATAATTTTATGATGTTTAAAAAGAGTATATTTCTTTATTGTGGTAGAACTTTTCAGTGCTAACCAGAAAGCTTTTTGCCTGTTCCTTATTTATGTATTACCTTTTTTTTTAACATCTTTATTGGAGTATAATTGCTTTACAATGGTGTGTTAGTTTCTGCTGTATAACAAAGTGAATCAGCTATATATATACATATATCCCCATATCTACTCCCTCTTGCATCTCCCTCCCACCCTCCCTATCCCACCCCTCTAGGTGGTCACAAAGCACCGAGCTGATCTCCCTGTGCTTTGTGGCTGCTTCCCACTATACATATTACTTTTTAACTTCTACATTATAGCCCCACTTTCCATACATTTTATATTTGTGATTCGTGTTTTAATGGGTACATCGTTGAAGCATTATTATCTGTAAAGTGTTTAAAATTTCAGTAGACCCTTTAACTGACAAAACTGCTATCTCTTCAAGTTAGTACTTGATCAGAATCCATGTAATTAGTATTAAAACTATTAGAAAGCTCCCATTAATCTAAGTGGGACTCAATGCTTGGTCTTAAAAATCTTTGCATTTCAAAATAATCTGATTCCTAGGGTGAAGATTATGTGTACATAGTGGAAAAATTATCAAGATTTCTAAATTTGGTCAGTATTATATGCAGTATTGCAGTTAGCACACTTTGTGCAGGTATGAATGATTAATGATATATAATCAGTCCTAAAAATATGCTCCATGTCCATTACCCCTTATGTCACAGGAAGGTACCAGTGCTCTAATAAAATGGTTAATTTGATAAAAGTGCATTTGATAATTTTAAATCCAAATGGCCTAAAGTGGACATTAAAAGCCGGCGCAGCATTGGTTGTCTAATTTTTATGTTTCTAAACTTTGCTGTGTATTTCTCTTCATCATGGAAATTAAATATATTTCCATGGTCTTTTCAACTTTCCCACACCTTATTGCTTACCCACATGATTTAGGTATAAAACTAGCGGTGACACCGGAGAACACTTTAGCTGACCTAAATTTACAAATACTGTGCTCTCTTAAGATCAGTAAATAAATCATTTATTTCTTAAATTGATTTCACTTTTTTTGAAATTATATTCAAGTACTTTTAACTGCTGAATTTATTTATTTTAATACATAATGGGTATCTTAAGATAGCTCTCTAACATACAAGTATGACGTCCTTTTTAAAATGTGAATGTTGCTTTTCAAATAGTTTAACCATACAGATATAGATGTATACAAACACACACGTATATAGCTGATATATATGTACCTTATGTTTTCTTTCTGTAAGCATTAAATTACATAAAACATGAAATTTCATGACTTACAGAATAGCTTAAAATATGTCTGAAGGCCTGTAAGACTTCAAATTTCAGATTTCTGTAAAACATAAATTTCCACATTTTTACCTTAAGACAGTTAACGAAAACCTTTTGTACATCAAATTTGGAATTTAAGTGAATTTTGGACAGTTTTAGAAATGAATTTAAGATGCCAGAGTAACAGATGACCAGTGTGTCAGTCTTATTTTGCCTGTCCTTCTTGTCACACACTGGTGGATATTTCTGCACTTTTGTTCCACTTTAATATAAAGCACACAGATGTTTCAGAACAAGACTTGACTTCTGACCTTGAGGCTATTAGGGTCAGGGTCCTCAGGGCCTGTGAAATTATCACAAGCTGAGCTAAAGTTTTTCTCCATCACAGGAAGTAACCAGTAAGTAAGAAGTTAAAAAGGAGCTTTGTCAGAGAGACAAGATGGTCTCAGTAAGGGTCAGCTTCTGTAGTCTGCTATCTCTGCAGGAGGTGCATGCATGGGAGGAGGAATATAATATAACCACTGGCACATCACATATCTGACAGGCAACACCAGGACTGAGAAGTCTATTTAACGTAATATACCTTGTTTAGGTTTTAAAATATTAATGGCGATTATCTCAACTTCGTATATTTGCTACTTTTTGTCAAGTAACTTTGATAGGGGTATGTAAAGAGGGTGTATAGATGGTGGAAGCTGAAGAAAAAGTAGTTTATGACCTATTGAAAAAAATTTCTCTAAATAAATAACATTGTACACTAAGTTTTACATAAATTTTTGACAATGCTTGATTAATATATTTAAGACCATTGTGTTTCTACTTAGTTTCAAGGATTTTTGAAAGATAGCATTGATAAACAACAAAAAAAAATTGAAATATGTTTAAACCTTTTGTTTTTACCTAAAGCTGAATAATATTCTTTCCTATTCTCCCCATTATTCTTAGAGGAAAACTCATGGTGTTTAAAATGTTGACAAATATTCTCTCAGCATTTCTCAACATATGTGTATTATATGAAATTGTTTTACATGGATTAAAATATTTAATATTAACTTTACAAGGAAGTGAGTTGTGGACATCTTAAATTACGGTTTAGTTTTTTATCTCAATAGTACATAATGCACATCAGACATGAAATCTTTTGGATTTCAGTAAAGTTTAACTTTTTAAAAATTATCATAAAATTTTCCTCCTGATTCAAGACTCTACACACACAAACACACACACACACAAACCCCTTATAGATGGAACAGCGCTAGTTTGTAGCATTATGTTTGAATGCATGGAGATTGTTCTTCTACCATCCTCATTCAAGTTCACATTCCTTTTTAGGTCATGAATTTTAAGAAAATTTATTTTAGATGTGAACTGTGTGACTAGTACATTTTCAATATTACGTGTAATTACTTGTAGTGCTTATTGTTTAAAAACAGGTACCAGTCAGGACCCATGCTAAAATGTATCTTGCCATTTATTAAGTTAAAATTACGTATAATTGGAGTTTAAAATTAAGGTACTACTAATAGAAATCTGAAAAATTACTTTTAAATTTAGAGCACAAAATAGTTGTGGAGCTTTTGTATTTTGCTAATTGTTGTTTTTGAAAACTGAGAACATAATTTATTATTATATCCTATTTTGAAGTGCTAAAATTTGCCTGAAGAATACAAGAGGTAGTTAAAAGATTTATTTTCAAAACCAGTGTTCAGTTATGGTAGTAAATATTGGAATTTGATCAGGCCTAACCTCATAAAACAGTATACAGTTGACTATAATAATGAGAAAAGTCATACTAAAAATATGCTTTTCACTGCTTTCATTCCCATTATATGGTAACAACTCACGTTTCTAATTCTCTAAACTTTCTGTAATCCTAGTAAAAATAGATGCTGTTAAGACAGCTCTGGTAACAATCCTAGCATTCAGTCATTAAAGCAAAAGGGAAGAACTATTTATTTTATGAATTGATAATGAATTTTAAAAGTAACATACCTACTCTATGCTATCTCTTCTGTGTATTTAAAAATAATGCCAATATATAATGCTACCATTATTAAAACATCATTTTCGAAGCTTTAAATTTCTAAGAAATTCTATTTTATATGTGGTAGATAGAATTAGTAGTCATAATCAACAGTCATTTACCAAATTCATTTAGAAAAACATCTACAACTAGTGCAGCTTGCTTTTGCCTTATATTAGTGGTTAAAAATTTAAACTCATTTGTTAGAAATTAGCTGTCAAAAAACAATGCAGTTTTTAAGCTTTTTCATAGTCTCTTTCACCGCCATTTTATGAAGTGATTCCATTGCTTCCATACTTGGTCATTTCAGAGTGCTTTGCTCTTGTCATTGTAGATGATGGTTAGTTTGACAAAATCAAGCAAGCTTAAAATTTTCTTTTATTTGCAAATGAGTTAGCTTCCTTGTCAATGCCCAGTTTCCAATCTTAACTCACCTTACCTTCCCTGTTTGCAGTGCTCTGTACATCAATTTGCATTCAGATTTCTTTCCTTAGTCAAAGTGAGATTGTTGATATTTCTTTTAGAACACATTAGACAATTTTAGCAAATATATCATCTCAGCTGATATAAAATTAGTATTTTTCATATTACTTTTATTTTCTTTTCCATGTTATCAGTGGTATGTTCTCAGCCGCCATCAAAAACATCTCTTAGAAATGTGTGAAAACTGCACCTTTTGAAAGTGTATCTCTACCCACTTTTGATTTTGGTTTCTCCATGCTTGTCAGCACTTGATTGGCACCTCACTTGCATGTGAATTAAGGAATGAAGGGAACTCTATTTTCCTGCCATTGTTCCATGCTGGGCTCTCTAGCCTCCAGGCAGCCTAAGCTGACCTTCAGTAGCTGATAGAGGACTATTTTTTGGACTTAGCTGTGTGAGGACACTCAACCTCAGTCTACTCTAAGTTGATCTTTTAAAATTGCCTAGAGCATGATTTGGGTTTACACTGAAAAGAAAATGGAATGGGACTAAAAGAATTAGTTTTTACCTTTAGTGACATGAGTTAACTATGACCTTAAAGAAACATCATTTACATTTTGTCTACAAAGAACAAAGCAAATTGGATAGTAGCATATCTACTTAATGTGATCAATGCTAAAAAATGGGCTGCTGGGAATGAAGAATTGAGGAGAGGTAGAATAAGGGCAGATAAACAAAGAAAAATTGATCCATTAGAGTATCAAAACAATTCAGGCCAAAAACACTTCTTACAAACCTACTTTAAAATGTAAGTAATTCAGTAAAAATAAGTCACCATTTGTAATATAACTTGAACTTCTGAGTTGGCTGCCTACATGATACAAATAGCATGTTAATGCATGGGATGGTTACAACTTGTATGGAATGCTATCTTAATTCTCTAGTTTTTTTTTTTTTTTTTTCGCGTTACGCGGGCCTCTCACTGCTGTGGCCTCTCCCGCTGCGGAGCACAGGCTCCGGACGCGCAGGCTCAGCGACCATGGCTCACGGGTCCAGCCGCTCCGCGGCATGTGGGATCTTCCCGGACGGGGGCACGAACCCGTGTCCCATTCATCGGCAGGCAGACTCTCAACCACTGCGCCACCAGGGAAGCCCTCTAGTTGTTTTATAGGAAAACAATATAGTTTCTCTACTTTGTATGCTCCTTAGAGAGAAACCAGAGATTATATTATTTTTGCCTCCTATATTCAATTTTGTTTAATTTTTTGCATATACTATAGATACTGTCTTTTGATTGATTGGCGATAACAGTAATTTTAGGAGTTAGTTGCAAGAGTCCAAGTAAGATCCAATAAAAGGCTTTACCAACGTAGAAGTGGTGGGAATGGTAAAGAAGAAGCACACATTAGACATTAGGAGACAAATTTTACATGGCTTAGTGACATTGGATCTGGAAAGCTGAACAAAGAGGAAGAGGGTGTAATATCTTTCCCTGTACCCACCTACAGAAGCATGTCAAAGTGGATATGAAGGGTATCCAAGCACAACAGATAACAAGTAATGAACAATGATTATGCAGATATGTAGATATTGGGGAAAATGTTTGCATATACTGGATATTTAATAATTGTGGTCAATAGAATAAATGAGATATCAAATCAGAGTTTTTTAATATACATTTATTTATTTATTTATTGTTGGCTGCATTGGGTCTTCGTTGCTGCGCTCAGCTTTCTCTAGTTGCAGTGAGCGGGGACTACTTTGTTATGGTGTGTGGGCTTCTCATTGTGGTGGCTTCTCGTTGCGTAGCACGGGCTCTAGGTGCACGGGCTTCAGTAGTTGTGGCATGTGGGCTCAGTAGTTGTGGCTCGTGGGCTCTAGAGCACAGCCTCAGTAGTTGTGGTGTACGGGCTTAGTTGCTTCACGGCATGTGGGATCTTCCCGGACCAGGGATCGAACCCGTGTCCCCTGCATTGGCAGGCGGATTCTTAACCACTGCGCCACCAGGGAAGTACTCAAATCAGAGTTTTAAAAGGAAAGAGTTACATATACAGATATGATTTTTAAGCTTCACAATTTACCTATGTATTGAGGTTTGATTTTTTTTTAACTTTTACTCAAATGATTTTTAATATGTATTAGGAAATCTCACTGTTTAAAAGAATGATTCAGTTTATTAGTTTTTATGTTAACTCCTCTCCTTTTGTCCCATATCTAACCAACCAATGTATTTTGTCAGGTTTTTTTTTCTCTGAAATATTGATCATGTCTTTTCCTCTCTGTGCCCACTGTTAATTTCATCATTTCACAACAGTATCACTGAACTCTTATACCCATTTTCTTACTGGCTCTCTTTTCTCTCCATTCCATCCTGTATACCACACCATGATCGGTACTATTTAAACCCCCTTTTTACTATGCCATTCCAGAATCATACTGGCTCCCTATTGTCTCTTGCATCATCTCTCCTCTATGTCACTTTAAGACTTTCTGTATAATCTGATTATCTCTTTCCAACTGTATTTTTCCCAATAGAAACTTTCAGTTCTAGTCTAATTTCCTTACTGCCATTGTTCCATCTCACTGTACCTTTACCCCCGGCCTCCAAGCCCAGTGTAGTAGGAGAACATGAAACTTGGAAGAAGATGACCTGGGTTTGAATATTAGTTCTGATTTGTACAGATTATAAGTTCGGTCACATTCCTTATGTGTGTCCTCCTCTGTAAGTACCCACTTTATATAAGTAGAGTTTGAGGGTTAACTTATAAAATTCCTGGTTATTAGGAATTAAATCATTGTTTGTTGATCATGAGTCTAAATGCCCATAGTGTATGCTCATTCTCATTTTTGCTAATGCCGTTTCTCCCAAGTGAAAGAATTTTCCTTCTTACTAGATTTTTCATAAAGTTTTCTCAATTAACTCCCCCTTTTTTCTACAGTATTTATATGTTTCACAATTTAAAACTTTACTAATCAGTTTTGTTTTTAAATTATCTTTGATCTCTAAATCTTGCTCAAATCATCTGGAAAAAACTTGAGAATAAAGAGTCTAACATACCTTTTATTCCCCCCATCACACATTTGGGAACAATATATGTTACAACAACACGAGCATTCTTAAATTATCTGTACAGTTAATTGACTATTTTATAGAGTTTAAGCCTTAACAGTAACTCTTTTACTAATTAAACTTATTCATTCATCCTATCCTCCATTTGAATATAGGTTAATTTGGGAATTCTGCCTAATCAGTTCTTTCACATTAGATAGTATTACCCATTTTGTTCCTGGTATTAGTTTCTTATAATCTCCTCTCTGCTGGTGTACCCAACCCACAGCCTGACCAAGAAGGTTGCTTCTCTATGACTCATTCTTCAAAGTATAGTCTTCTCAATCAAAGAGGAAAGTTATTAAACTAAGTTATAATGCCTTCTCATAATACTATAAGGCAGTATATGAAATAAGTCTGGGACACTCTCCTCTTTATCCTCAGTCATGAGTTTAACATGACTTATTATTTAATGATTAGCTTACTTTTGCTTGTTTCCATTTTTTAACTTTAAAAAAATTTTTGAGCTACAATCTCATATCTTTATGAGATATCATTGAGATTTATTGAGCTTTATTGAGATATAATTCACATACCAAAAAATCCATTTTTTAAAGTGTACAATTCAATGGTTTTAAGTATATTCACAGAATTGTTCAACCATCACTACTATCTAATCTTTAGAACATTTTTGTCACCCCAAAAGAAACTCCATACCCATTAGCCATCACCCCCATACTTAAAATTCCACCAGCAATATAAGAGGGTTCTAATTTCTCTATACTCACCAACACTTGTTATCGTCTATCTTTTTTACGTTTGCTATACTAGTTGAGGTGAAATAGTATCTTGTGGCTTTTATTTGCATTTCTCTATGACTAATGATTTTGAGCACCTTTTGATGTGCTGTTGGCCATTTGCATATTTTTTTGGAGAAATGTCAGTTAAAACCCTTTGTCCATTTTTAAATTATGTTATCATTTTACTGTTGAATCGTAAGAGTTCTTTATATATTCTGAATACTTTATTTCAATGAATATCAGATACATGATTTGCAAATATTTTCTCCCATTCTGTGGGTTATATTTTCACTTTCTTGATGATGTCCTTTGAAGTACAGAAGTGTTTTATTCCGATGAAGTCCAGTTTATATAGTTTTTGTCACTCGAGTTAATTTTTGTACATTGTATGAAGTAGAAGTCCAACATAGTTCTTTTAAATGTAGATATTCAGTTGTCTCAGCACCATTTGTCAGTAAGACTATTCTTTCCCATTCCATTTGTCTTAGCTCCCTTGACTATAAATATAAGGGTTGGTTTCTGGACTCTTAATTCTATTCCATTGATCTATATGCCTATCTTTATACAATACCAGGCTTGTCTTGATTACTGTAGCTTTGTAGCAAGTTTTGAAGTCAAGAAGTGTGCATTCTCCAGCTTCCTTCTTCTTCTTAAAGACTGCTTTGGCTATTCTAGGTCCCTTGAATTTCCATTTATATTGTAGGATCAATTTGTCAATTTATGCAAAAATGGGAGCTGGGATTTTGATTGGAATTAAATCTGTAGATCAATTTGGGGAATATTGCCATCTTAATAATAAGTCTTCCAATCCGTGAACATGGGTTTTATTTCTATTTATTTATCTTCTTTCAAATTTTTTTTTGTTTTCAGTATACAAGTCTTACACTTACTTAGTTAAATTTATTCCTTAGTATTTTATTCTTTTTGATGCTCTTCTAAGTGAAATTATTTATTTTCAGATTGTTCATTGCTAGTGTATAGAAACACAGTTGAGGGACTTCCCTGGCAGTCCAGTGGGTAAGACTCTGCGCTTCCACTGCAGGGGGCATGGGTTCAATCCCTGGTCAGAGAACTAAGATCCCACATGCCACGCAGCCCCCCACCCAAAAATAAAAACACAATTGATTTTGGTATCTTGATCTTGTATCCTGCAATCTTATTGAATTCATTTATTAGTTTAATAGTTTTTGTGTGTGTATGTATGAATTCCTTAGGGTTTTCTATGTTCAAGATCATATAATCTGTGAATAAAAATAGTTTTACTTCTTCCTTTCAAATCTGGATGTTTGTTTGTTTGTTTTTGCCTAATTGTCCTGTCCAGTATAGTGATAGATAGAAGTAGCTAGAGTGGACATCCTTTTGTCCCTGATCTTAAGGAGAAAACATTCACTTTTTTCATCATTAATTATGATGTTACTTGTAATTATTTCCATTCTTCATAGATCATTTCTACTTAGGATCTAATGTGCTCCTTAATGTTTTATTTCTCAGTCACACCAGGATCAGATTGTTCAGAAAGCTGAAATGGAGAAAGATTTCACTAATCTTTTATAGAATCTTTCTGTAGAGTAATGGATACATACTACCCCATTGGAATTACCTTTGGAGGAGGTTTTTCAATATCCATGTAGATGGACTGCATCCAGATCTTACTGCAGCTGAGAGATTGAGCACTCTATCTCTTAATTCAACAAAAGACTGCCAGGAAATCACTGTCTGCTAAGATTAGCACAATAACATGTTGAGGAGAACCCATAGAAATTGATATATTAATTTGTTAGATGTAAATCTTTCTATAAGAAATATTTCTTTTTCCATTGGTTTTATAAAAGATCTTAATGAGAGATTTCGTATTTTACTGCAGATATGAGAGCATGATTGACTATTGTAAGCCTTTTATAAGAGGGATTATAGAAAAATACATTTCATTTAATAATGGAGCTGTTTTTACTATTCTTATAGCCTTATGATGATCACTCAATGGAAGCACTCCCCCATATGAGATTCCCAACCACAGTGACCCCTGTGATTTGACACCACAAATTGCAGAGAGCTCTTAGAAGACAAAAATTTTGTAATCAAAACCATTTGACATCTATCTTAGAAGTTAGACCTCAATTTTTATTCAATAATTTATTCAGATTAGCACAGGGGAGCCAAGTAGACTCAGACTTGAAGCATACTAGATTTATATTAAGGTAAAGCTTGAGAGGACAGAATGGAAGCCAGATCTGGACAAAGGTCTCATTACTAGAGTTCAGGATGGGTTCAAGAAGAGCTAATTCAGCTGGAGAGCTTGGATTTGGAGGGAATAGCAGGTGAACCATCACTAGGTAGGTATCTGTAGAGCATGGTGAACTCAGGTTTGAATCGGGAGGTATAATCTGGTTGCAGGGAACAGAAAATCAAGGCGCATTAGGTGATAACTGAGCAAACAAAATATAGGTATTGGTTCTAAGAGTACCTCTTCTCCCGAGCCAAACTCTACCTCACTGACTTATAGGGAAGGAAGTAAAAAAAAAACAAAAAACAAAAACAGGATTAAACACTGGGGAAAGGATGAACAAAGCAGGCAAGGTTTAAGGCTTCAACCATTGGCTGGGGATTTAGAAATGGGTCTTTTCTTGAGAAAGAAAGAGGTTCTAGTAGGCAGAAAAATCAGAAGAACTATAAAGTGATGAATCAAGGCAGAAGTTCAGTTTATTTGACTTAAGTCAGAACGAGATAGAGTAAAATACTGTATTCTAAGGTCATGTAGATACCTCGGGCTTATCCTTGGTACACTGGTTATCAGGTTTCTATGGCAATAAAAGAGATGGAGTAGGAAGAGGTATCATTTTTCCTGCTCTTAGGCTGTGAGATGATCACACTATGGGTCTAAAGCTTTCTTTGGGCCCAGGGAAACAAAGGGATACTACTCTTCTAAGCTCCTGTGATCTTAACTTTTAGAGTTGGGGACTTTTAACGTGTGTGTGTGTGTGTGTGTGTGTGTGTGTGTGTATCTTATTTTTTTCTCACTTCATATTTTTTGTTATAGGTTTTCCACACTTTTTCATTGAATGAATTTAGATCACAATAAAGCCACCTGGACCACATCAGTTTGACTTTATAGATATTATTTCTTGGAGTTAGGAATGAGTATTATGCCCCCAAAACAAGAAATGGTTGAGAACACTATCAAAGATATTTATTCAGTTGAACACCCCACTCTGTACAAGTACTGGGGAAACAAATTAAAACACATCCCTGGCTTCAAGGTTATATTCTAAGTAGGAAACACAATTAAACAAAGAAAATAATATAGTAATTGTGAAGTGGGATTTTAGCCAAGAGGTTAACTTCCCCAGTGTAAAGATCTAAACAGTAAATTTGTCTTAGAGTTAAGTAATAGGAAGAATTATTTTTGTTGATAAAGTGATAATCTCTTTTGGTCAGAAAATAAAAGCTTTATCATGCATTTTTACCTTTGTCTCCTGTAAACCCAGAACTATGGCTAATTTTCCATTTCATTAGTTACTCCAAGCCTCAATCTCTTATAAGAGTGTCTTAGTTCATAGTTGTCTTTTGCTTTAAGTCACCTCAGAATCCTTTTCTTAATAGACAGAGGGTAGATAATAAATCCACTATTTTCTTTGGTTCTTACTATGCTGCCTAGCCCAGCTGGACCTGTAATAATACGCAGTAAATAATTTTGATCCTAGATTTATATATACCTAAGTTGTCAGAAGCAGATCTCAGATGGTGCTGTATTGGATCAGAATGAAGAAAGTAGCATCTAGGCATTTGTATACAGAGCCACACAATAGAGCAAAGTGAGGTGGATAAGAGAACAAAGCTGACCAACAAGGACATTTAGCACCAGTGTGCTTTAGTGTGTAGGAGGTACAATTTGTGACCCTGAAGTTTTGGACACTTGGAAGGACCATTAATGAAAATTGATCAGTGAATGTAGAAAATTGACTAAGATGTTAAAATCTCGAATCAAGGGAAGTAGCCAAACCTAACCCTAACCCAAAATTTAGTTTTCTGTGATTAAATTGAACAAGTTAAATTTCATACCCTCTAGAAATTAGTTTGCCTATTTATATATTTATTAGTGTATTCAGATTTCTTCCTAGTTTTCCATACCTTATTTGAATTTTTCTCACAAATAAGTTTATTAAAGAACATTAGAATACAATAAAAAATTGTTATTTAATATTTCAGTGACAATTTTATAATTGAGTCAAATGATTAAAAAGTGTCCTAACTTCTAACATACCTAGCTTATGTCTAAATATCCATAAATCTTGATATCTAACTTCTAACATCTATCTTCAGATTTCTTTACCACATTAATCAGACATCTGAATTAGAAGAAAAATTTGACGTTTATCTTTCTAAAAGAGCGGCACTGGGCAGAAAGATAGAGCACACTCAGCTTTCTCCTCCAGTAGAAATTTCCTATCTTGACTTCTCTCCAGTTATAAGGCGTCAGGGGATGCTTTATAATTATAAATGTTGAATTTCTAAATGTATCCAATAGCCTGTCTGCTAACAACAAAGAAACCTTAACTTTCTCTGTAAAGTGGTGTCCTATAAATTGTAATATAATATGAGATCCCTAGCCTATGTAATTGCCTTTGTAGTATTACTGCTCAATTTACCTCAGGAAAAAGGTTCCTAGTTCCAGTACCATTAATAATGTAATAGTAGTTTCTACCACTGTTACAGGCTCAGCCTTACATTTTTCAGTTTTGTTTACTGTTACACATTTTTAGGGCGTCTATTGAAATATTAAATATATTTATATTTATGTCCAAACATTAAATATGTAGTAATATATTAGTTTTCTTTAGCATATTATAAACCTTAACATTTGATGACACTTGTGTTTTCTCTAACATCTTACAATAGACTCTTAAGCAGAACAGATACCTTTATATCTGATTGCTGTGTTAGAGACCTGTCTTACTCTATTAGAACCCTGTTATTACTATTACCATAGAATCCATTTCATCTGTCAGACAGCCATAGGGGCCTAAGACATGGCGGGGTCAAGAACAGTTCTAAGCAATTCATAGCAGTGTCTTTGAAAATGAACATTTTAAATGGAACTAGTATTTATGAGTGTCTTGCAAATCAGAAGGAGTGACATCATCATCATATTCATCAGCAGCACCACTAATGCTTAAATTAAATGATACTTACTGTGCACCAGGCACTGTCCTAAGTATGTACTTTATATAACTATACTTTATCTCATTTAATCATCATAACTGTATAAGTACTGTTATCATCCCCATTTTACAGGTGAGAAACATATATATTTTCCCCCTTTAAAAGTGTGACCTCTCGCTTTGTCACAGTGAGTTTTTGTTTATTTCTCCTCTCATCAAGTACCTATGCAGAGTAAACATTTTATTATACTAACTATGGTGACTCTTATCTCTAAAACAATCTCCTGGTCTTTCATGTATTTCAGGATTCAATTCTATATTTCTCTGTTGAATTACATGATTGTTTAGTTTTTATTCTCTAGCCTGTTTACTGCTTATTCTTTTTTGTGCCTTCCAAGCAGACTTTCTGTTTTAATCAGTTCTTAATTACCTAAACTAAGGAAGGGGAGAAAAGGTGTGGAAAATTTAAAATAACAGGAAATCCCCAAATCATTTTTATTTAAATTTTGAGTATGTTTTGATGTGGTGTTCTGGAAATTCAGTTTAAGCAGAAAAATTGAAAACACTATGAAAATCTGGAAAACAGATGAGTTTCCTTGGCCAGGCCCCTGGTTGGCTCTTCTTTGCAACTCATTCCATGCTGGAAATAGACAGCTGTCTTCTAATACCAACTAAATAGAATTGACCTTTCAAGTCTTCCTGGAACAATCTCTGCTATCAGTGTTTGTTCCTTCATGTTGTCCACATCTATAAGTTACACCTGGAAGTGATAGCTATACAACATAACACCTACCAAGTACCAGACATTGTTTTAAGTTCTTTATAAATATTAATTCATGTAATCCTTATGATGTAAGTATTATTATAATCCTCAGTTACATGTGAGGAAACGGAGGCAGCAAAATATTAAGTACTAAGATTACAAGCCACTAAGTGATGGAGCCAGAATTTAAACCTAGGCTTTCTGGGTCCAAAGCCATGCTCATAACCGTTACGCATACTGCCATTCAGAAGAGAGTTTAGGGTACTACTAGATTTGGTCATTAAACATTGTTTTAGCTAAGCATTGTACAACTTACGTTTAACTTTATTAAGTAGGTGTATTATTAGCCCTGTTTTACAGATGAAGGAGTCAGAAAGGTTGAGGAACTTGTGCCAAGTTGCACAACGAAGATGGGTCAGAATTGAAGTTCATTCAGTTTGCAATAGAAATCCAATCTCAGAATCAATGATTTTGCCCATGAAACACTCTTTCCTCTCCTCTGATTGGTTTTGGGAAACTGCATGAAATATTTTTCTGATAAATTAGAATGTTTTAATTAATGAGGGAAGTTTTCATTTAAAGAAATTCTCTATTTATATTTTAAAGCACAAACCTCTTTGGTAAACTGAATATCTTACCTGACATACTTTTAAAATTGAGAATATACTTTTAAAAGCAAAAAGCACACATATTGTGCAGATTTATATCAGGAAGGATAGAATTTCATTATTCAGTGGCTATCACAATGTCAACACATATCAAATACTCGGTGATAATACTCTAAAATTGTTTTTCTACAGTTTTTCCTACATATTGGAGAAAATATAACAATTGAAATATTGTAACAAAAAGTGAAACCATAGTTGCTTGGTCCTTTATATTTTACTTACTGTAAATTGGAGTTTACATTTTACTGTGAATATCAGACCACTCAAAATTCTTATATTTGGAATTAAAATTGGAAAAGGAAACATTTGAGTCCCTATAATTAACCTGCTACTTCATGCCTTTCTGATTTATTATAAGCATTTCATCTGATACCTAATACTTGAAAAGTTATGAGAGTTTTATATTGCTTTGATTTTATATCATGCTTTCTCCATGTAAATAGTAAAGTTTTTTTAAAGCTTTAGGTCTAAGTAAAGAGGATCAAACAAATGAATGATAGATTTAGTTATACTTTAGGGAAAAAAATCTTATTAAAGTAAACTGAAAATAAACATTTTACCAGTGTCGAACGCACTAGAAATGTGAAAAAGAAAAAAGTGAGCTATGCTTATCCTGTATAGTCTCATATTTCCCTCCATTGGCTAAATAAACCAGTGTCTTAAGATATCTGTGTCCTCTTAACAGCTAAATAAACAGCTTTAAATAGTGAACTTTATATAATAGATGTCTGATTTTCATATTTTATGTAGTATTTTGCCAGGGAAAGTTCATATATCAATAGCTAAAAGAAAATTGTATATTTATTTTTAATATTAGAAATATCTGCTACATACCTGATAGAAAATGCATCTGCAGCTAAAATTTTTAATTTAAAATTCCAAAGTAGAAGACAAAGTAAATATATTAGTAGATATTTACAGAATTTTTCTTATTTGCTTGGCAGTATCTATATTATAGTTGCTGCCATTATAATTCCTATTTAAAATATAATTTTTAACTTCTTTTAAGTTATGAAAGACTTTTTTAAATGTGAAATTCATAAGAAGAAACAGGTTTAAAAAAAAACAAAAAATGAGAACATTTAGGAAATAATTTTGCACTCAAGTAGTCCTTTGAAGACCTGATAATTGAGTGTTTTTGATGTAGCCTTATAAAGCATCTGACTTGCCTTCAAGACCATTTGACAGGGACAGAGCTTTGTGTACTAAGTAGCCCTTGAGCTTATTATGCATTCTAATCAGATTTTAGAGTGATTTTGGAGATACAGATACTAACTTCAAAAGACAAACCGCTCCTATATCAATAGGGTAGCCACCATGGAGAATAATTTCTAGTGACTGGGTGAGTTTTTAGTCTGAGAATGATGACTATAATTTTATATCTTGAATTATTTCTCTTACAACATTTCATTTATTCCCTGTTCAAGAACAGTATTTGCTTTTTCTAGATTTTTATTTCCTGCTCATGAATGCAAACATACAAAAAAATTGACCTTCTGAAATGTCAGCAAAATTCAACTATGCCAGGAAATTTTAAGATACCAAAATTTTATTTGCACACCCTTAAAAGTAATGCTGAGTGTTTCTCCCATGATGTTTTCTTCCCCTTTGCTGCACTCCCAGAAGGAGTTTTTAGCTCTTAAAAATAACCCATTTTAAGAATTCTCCTTAGCTCATGAAAACACATTTTAAGAATTCGCAGGAAGTGTGAGGTATTCATCAGTATATATTTACTGTCTGAAGCTGATATAGCTGTAAGGTTTTTCAGATCCAATTGATCTATTGCGCATGTTCCCTCCCTAGGTTGCAGGACGTGCTTCTATTTGCATAAGGCCCTGGGCAAGGTTCTTTCTTGCATTGATTGGCCTGTCCAAGGCAGCCTGATATGTTCTTGCATTGATCACTTTGTCTTTTCTTGTAAGACAGTGTTACACTGAGTTCATCTCAAACATTCTAGGGAGAAGGTAAAACTTTACTGCAGATGTCTCAATTTTATTCAGATGTTCCTTTGAGTATAGGGCCTTTTTGCAAGGATAAGTATCTCTTTTCTTTCTTTCCTAATTTGGATATTTCTGCAGTTTGAGTGCACTGTAGACTAGATTATATTTGAAAAAGCTGCGTTAAAGAAAATTGCCAGAGTATATGCCACTTATCTTGTGCTATTTTTGTTTTTAAAACAGTGTATCTCGCTTCCAGCTTAAAACCATTTTCTTTAAAGATGATCTCTTAAACCTAGACATAAACTAAAATTTACTGGTGTTTATGATAGGTTACCGCTTATCTGTACTAGCTTTATAGATGCCTTAGTTTCAGTGGAAATGCATTGCTTTCTGTGTTTAAGAAAATAAGGAGTTTTATAAGTTTCACTACAAAACAGTGGTCCACAATGACTTGTCTGTTACTATTCATCATTATTAGTTATGTTAATCTGAATAGTATAAACTTGTCAAATGTGGAAATTATTAAGCAGCTACATAGGAAGTATGAGTGAAATATATTTCATTATATCATAACTTTCGTAGTAGTGTGTTATTTGGTAATAATGGAAACCTAAGTTTTAGGATTAAGTCTTCAACCAAATCTGTGAGAAATTGAGCAGTGAGTGTTTTGCAGTTTAGCGCTTTTTATTGGCTGGTCCTTAAATCAACATTTATATTGTCTGCCAAAGAACATATTTGCCTACACAGCTAATTATCAAGAAAATACCCATTACCCCCAACCTATTTACTACATCTTTCATGAGGAACTGGTGAGACAAACGTAGGCTTCTGTCAAGATGCAGGGCAATATCCTCCTCCCGACCAGCTTGCTATTTCATCAAAGCCTATGTGAATTTATAAGAAGGTTTACTTTTGGCAAAGATTTAGAAATGTGTCATGGCTGAATTTGATTATTGTGCTGTTGGTAATTACAATTCCTTAATGGTTTCAGAGAGCATATTTAGTAACAGTCACTACAAATCAGGACATTTTCATATATGCTCTTTTATTTTCATTAAACAGGTCACTATTTCTGAATATTGTTAAAGTATAGAGATGAAATTGAACAGAAAAAAATCACAGCAGTTATTTCACTCAGTTGTATTGCTGTGGCATCACTCAGCATATCATAAGCCACAGAAACCTTTATCTGCTTTTAATAATTCTGTTTTGCAAATTTGATAGTAAAATATTAGGAATCATATTTCTTTTGTTTGCTTCACAAATTCTAGAATTCATGCTTTAAAATTAAACCTGGAGCGAATTAAATGTGTATTATACAAGGGCAATAACTGCGTCAAGTTGTTAGACGATGTCATTTGCTCCTTTAAAGGTGTCCTCTAAAAGCTATAGCGTTAATGAGGGATATACACGAGTTACATGAAATTTATTCAGCAAGTAGAAGTGTTGGTAAACAGACATATTATTGATATAAATAACATATATTGGAAAGTAAGGCCTTATATTGGAAAAATTAGATTTGTGGATGATTGGAGCTTAACTAGAATGTCTAAAATGTTAATCATATTTGTATATGAATCATACAAATATGAAAAACGTACTTATAAAATAGTGATGTAATTATTTTCTGAAAGTTGAATACAAGTTTGGTAGTTTGGGAAAATAATTTGTGAAAATACCTATGAAAAAGGCATGTAAAAGTATTGAAATGTAAAACCTCTTCAAGTAAATGTAAAACAGCTCTTCAAAACTGAATCCAATCTGTGGAAACATGGATATATTACATTGCAACTTTTGTTCGGTGCATCTCAACTTGGTGCAAGTATAGCTCTCTGAAATGGAATTGTATAGTGTTTGCACATTTTTTTCTAGCTAAAATGAAATGTGCATCATCTTGCATAATTTACTTGTCTCTGATGGCTGAATTTGCATATCTGAATGAGTGAGTATATATCTTAAGCTCCTGCTAGATGTAAAATAATCTCATGAGTGGAGGAGAGCTCTTTTACCTCAGAAGTCTGAAGAGTCTATATTTCACAGCGACCCATGATCAAACAAGCTAATTCACATGCTGAAAAGTGCTTTTGCTGAGCTATGTTGAAGAACCATTGACTGCATACAACCAACAAGTGTACGGTGCTACAGTAGATCCATTGAAAACCCCTTATAGAACTGAATGACAACCCCAAATACAAGTGACCATGAGCAACTACGAATAAGTATAAATACACACTTGAGCTGGACAGGCTTTCTGCTCTATAATTCAGTCACAATTGCTATATTTCTTCCTCCTAAATTTACACTACATAATCAGCTTCTTGTATGGACTCAAATTGAAGGAATATATTTCAGTATTTGGTGGGGGAAAAAAAGGATATTGGCCTCTGTGTAATTATCAGGATATAGTATGATGCCCACTTTTTAAAAATTATTATTTCTCAGGTAATATCCAGGACCTCAGACTAGAAAAGTTCTCCAGACGGCTCCTTGCAGGAAGGGATGGAGTTCTGAGTCCGAAGTATGTTCGCTGTGCTCAGACTCTAAAACATTTCTGGGGAAACTGGGGGAGGGGGGAGCAGGGGGGGGCAGGGGAATTTGCAGTAAGGTGCTGGGAAACATAAAGGCGGTGAAATAGCTGGTAAAAAGTTGTCCAGTGAAATCCATTACTTTTTCCCATGTCTAAGGAAGAAGCAAGGAATTGCTAGAAAGCTTTCAAACTAATGGATTTTCAAATGTAGGAATAAAAATTTTTAAGTCATAGAAGCAAGGGTACAATGATTTCAGTCCTCTTCTTACTATTTCCCTTTGACAAAGCATTGTATATTTATTGGTGATTGCTCGAAGTTACCATGTTTCTAATGTAGCATATTGTGAATCGGAGAATTTCTAATAACACCACAATAATTTTGTAGTAAAAATCATTGATCATTAGTTATATAGTAAAGAAAGACCTCTTCATAAAATCTCAAAAATGTATTTTTGTTCAGTTAATGAACAGAATTTGATATTTCATCATTAACGATGTGCTTGTAAATTTCCTGTCACTCTATATGATATTATTATATCTCTGGTTGCTTGAAACTTAGGTTTTAATTGTAGCTATGATTTTTAACTCTCAATATACATAAAAGTTGCAGATTTCTCAACATAATAAAATAATTATAAAATATCAGTGAAATAAGATATACTTTGTTTTAGGCAAAAATGTTACCTTTCTGAGGAACAAAACATAAATAAAAGATTATATAATTTCTGAATAAAATAATAGTTTACTACCTTTCTCTTGCACTTCCTCACTCCTGGCCCAAGATAATATAAATGGACAACATATATTGGTTAATAAGCAAGTACTAACCACGGCTGGCAAAAATGAGCATTTCTAAATGATATTTAAAATACGTGTGGCTAAAGAAATTATGTCAAAAGACTAATATTTGTTTTATGATCTTTTTGTTTTTTCTAACTTTTAATAATATCAAATCATTCCTGAGAGTATAGTACAGTTTTGCTTTATCATCTGGAAAAAAATGGTTTTGGTTATAAGGAGAGTTGTTGATTAAAAATTTGTTATGCTCAATTATTTGATACATATGTATATGATTGTTTAAGTATGTGGAAACTCTTACTGAGTAATCTTTACAGATACCACATGCATGAAGAGATATTTATTGTTAGATACTAGAATGAATACACATGTTAAGGAAATACCTTCCTTTGAAATTATCTTTTATACTCTTTTTCTGCCTCTAAACGCTTTACAAGAAGCTTCTCATTTGTAGTTGTTTAGAACTCATATGCAAAAGAAAATTTGTATTTGAACATTTTTATGTAGGCTTTAAGAAGCTAAAGCTAATTAAGAAGCTAAAGCTAAAAGCTCACATTTTAAAATTTATCTTTGTGTTGGTGTCTGTGTACGCGTATTTCCAAATTCTTTTATGAGA